>NC_142073.1:10160463-10322963 GCF_059756535.1 Pantherophis guttatus | reverse complement strand
CGGCTTTGAGCTCAAGACTGCAGTAGAGTTGATGCTAATATCTACAAAGGAATGGAAGCCCTGTTTCTCTCTCTCTCTCTCTTTCTCTCTTTCTCCCTCCTTCCCTCCCCTCCTTCCCTCCCAAGCTTGTTTGTAGCATATTTGGTAAAGGTGAAGAGGTCCAGAGGGCCTTCTATTTGATTTTTGACAAAGTGTACTGTGGATAGAAATCAATAATGTCAGCCACGCTATCTAAGTCACCCCACGGTGCTACTGCAAAGCTTTATTCGGGGGACTAGATGAACCAAACAAGCAAAGAATGGACTGCCAACACTTCTGACACCGATAGTTTATTAAGCTCACAAGGCAGGAAAAGCAAAGCCTTGCCACACTTCAGATGACCACCCTTAAAGAACAGTCTTCAGAAACATTTGTCAGGGTCACGGCCATGAAAATTAGTGTTTCTTCTTGTAGAAAGTCCATGATAAATTGACTTATCTATATGCTAAATGATTCTTTGTTGCCTGGTATTAATTTGGTCCAGTGTTTCCCCCCCCCCACCTCACCCCCGTCTGCATATTTAGTAAAACACATTTGTAGGAAGGGAGCAAGATCCTCGGAGGTGGTGCTGATAGGAGTAACAAGGGGAGGCCAGAAGAGAAAGGATTTTCAAGAACCACTATAAAACGGAGAATAGTTCAAAGGGAATGAAATATATATATATATCGTAAGATGTTTAGTTTCTCCCTCTAAAGCATTCGTGGTTTTATTTTTTTTCCTGCTGGGCTGAGGAAGGAATTCAGACAATGGAAACTTGCTCTCTGTTCATTTCCTAGTGAGTAGACGAAAGTGAATTTTGTACAGTACCAAGAGTATAAATCTTGGAAGGAAGGAGCAGACCAAATGCATTGGAAAGCAATGCTGGGAGAAAAACATGCATTAAGAAACATGTGCAGGTGGAAAGGGTACATTAGCTGAACGGTACATGGAAGCATGCATGCATCTTCATGCCAACATTATTAAATAGGCCAAAGTGAAATACTATGCAGAATTAAAGTTGGCAGTAGATGACTTATGGTATCCTTTTTTTTTTTTTTTAATTTGATTTATATGCCGCCCTTCTCCGGAGACTCAAGGCGGCTTACAATGCGTTAAGCAATAGTCTTCATACTTTTGTATATTTTATACAAAGTCAGCTTATTGCCCCCACAAACTGGGTCCTCATTTCACCTACCTTAGAAAGGATGGAAGGCTGAGTCAACCTTGAGCTTTGGAGAGATTCGAACCAGCAGTAAATTGCAGGCAGCTGTGTTAATAACAGGGTGCGTAGACCACTGTACTATCAAGGCTCTTGTCCTTAGTAATAAATGGAGTTCTGGATTTCTTTCTGTTCTTCAAAGTTCTTAATGGTTTCATTCCACAGCCCTTGAGTAAATCCCATTTCATCATCCGTAGGAACTTTTACCATAGGAAGTTTCTCATGATGCCCATTGTGGGAATTAAAGTATCTTTCCATTCATCATGTTTGAAGATATTTGCTTATTTTTTAACTTACTTTTTTTTTTTTTGCTTCCTACCTTCAGATCTTTCAAGCATTCCCTGGGTTCTAGATCACTTCCCTGGCTGTTCAGTTTGATAAAGTCTTTCTTAAAACTGGATTCAGTTCTGTGTATTCAGTCTGACTACAAGACAAATAAGAACTATTCATAGATCATTTACTACATTGTAAAGCAAGATTTATGAAACACAGTGTGCTTAATCCAGATTGGTCCCATTGTGATTTAGGGTAAGATACAAAGCTACATTTCAGAAACCTAAAGCATGCTTGCTGTTCATGTGAATTTATGCATAGTATCAAAGCCATATAAATAGATTTCTTAGGTTTAGGTCAGTGCAATGTGCAAATTCAGATATTGCAGCTAAATATAAAATGTGCAAGTTGACATTTTGGTGAGTTTAACAAAATCATCCATTAAATTTTGGATTAGCATGGGATTTATACATTGGGTAAAATATCATATAATTATTTCATATATTACGTGGCTCCCATGATTATATTATGGGACATTGAATGCAGTATAAATATTTGTCTATAGATCAGGGCTGTCAAACTCAATTTCATTGAGGGCCACATCAGGGTTGTGTTTGACCTTAGAGGGCCAGGGGAGTGGGAGTGGCTGGGGGCGTGGCTGGGGTGGCCGTGACATGGGACTCATGTCAAGAGCACTGTAGTGGCCAAGTGCTAAGGAAGGACTCTCCTGAGACCCTCCCTCATTCTCATTATAATCTTCCTTCCTTCCTTCCTTCCTTCCTTCCTTCCTTCCTTCCTTCCTTCCTTCCTTCCTTCCTTCTCTTTCTTTCCTTCTTCCTTCCTTCCTCCCTCCCTTCTCTTTCTTTCCTTCTTCCTTCCTTCCTTCTCTTTCTTTCTTTCCTTCTTCCTTCCTTCCTCCCTCCCTCCCATCCTCCCTCCCTCCTTCTTTTCTTCCTTCCTTCCTACCTTCCTCCCCCTCTACCTCCCTCCTTCTTTTCCCCTTCTTTTCTTCCTTCCTTCCTTCCTCCCTCTCTCTCTCCTTCCTTCCTTCCTTCTATCCTTCCTTCCTTCCTTCTCTCTTTCTTTCCTTCTTCCTTCCTTCCTTCTCTTTCTTTCTTTCCTTCTTCCTTCCTTCTCTTTCTTTCTTTCTTTCTTTTCTTCTTCCTCCCTCCCTCCCTTTTCTTCTTTTTCCTTCCCTCTTTCTTCTCCTTTCTTCTTCCTTCCCCTCTTTCCTTATTTTTCCTTCCTTGCTCTCTTCCCATCTTCCCTTCTTTGTCTTTCCTCTTTCCCTTTCTTCTTTCCTGTCCCTTCTTGCATGCTCAAATGCAAAAGGGGAAACACTTCTCCTTTTGTTTTGGTTTTTAGTTTGTTTTGATAGCCCTCTGCCAGCAAAAATGGAGCTTGGGGGGGACCACCCCGAGCTCCTTTTTCACTGGCAGAGGGCTGCAGGAAGCCATCAAAACCCCTCTGAGCTCTGTTTTCGCTGGCAGAGGCCTCGTGGGCTGGTCCTTTGCTGTTTCCAGGCCAGCCCAGCCCAGCAGACCAGATCTAAGCACCCCGCAGGCCGGATCTAGCCTGCGTGCTTTGAGTTTGACACCCTTGCTCTAGATCTATATTGATCTATAGATAAAAATGCTCAGGTTTTACAAACCTTTGGTTTGGCCCTTTTGATACCTTAACAAAAGATGTGAAGCTAGACAATTTGGTACCTTAATCAAACCATGTTAAGCAGGCTTAGGGCTTAGCAGAACGTATAAGCCTAGCTATTGTATGACTATGCTTTGAAATAGGTGAAGGAAAATGGCTCCTTTCAGTTTGGATTGATCTTGGATTGACACTTTCTTTAGACAATTATAAACTATTTATTTATTTATTTATTTATTTATTTTATTAGTCATATTTCTATGCTGTCCACTCTCCGAGGACTCTGGGCGGCTTACACCAAAGACAGTATACTAAATAGCATATTGCCCCCTAACAATCTGGGTCCTCATTTTACCCACCTCGGAAGGATGGAAGGCTGAGTCAACCTTGAGCCAGTGAGATTTGATCCGCTGATCTGCTGAAGTAGCAGTCAGCTGAAGTAGCTGCAGTACTGCACTCTAGCCACTGCGCCACCTCGGCTCAGTGTTAGAGTTAGATTATACATGTCTAACGCCTCCATTAAGAGAGCACTGATGGCTGCAACTCTAAGACCAGCCCCGATTGCAGTTCCATTTTCTTCTCAACTGTCTGCTCCTGTTTCGTTCCAGCCATGTTAATTTAACTGGAAAAATGCTCAGTTCCTTTGTTTCAATGAGTTGTGAGATTCACATTTCACTCGGCATTGCTCAAATTGCCAATCATGCATCTCACATACTATTTGCTGTCAGCTCGGCTTGGATTATCACCTTGAATTTGGGGGTGGGGGGTGGGGAGAACTCGTCAGTGTTTCTGATGATGCAAGGAGCACTTCCTTCTTTCCACCCACTCCCTACCTTCGACTTCAGGAAAATCACACTCTTCTAACAAGGATGCAAATGAAACAAAAAGTGGCGAGAAATGGCTGGAGAAGACCTACTTATCGCTTGTTGAAGAAGGCAAAGGAAGTCAAGAGGTGAACATACTGGCATTTCTCCCCTCCCACAGAATAGCGGCGGGTAGCCAAATGTGAAGTAGCTATCTTCATAAGTGGGCTGTTTGATGCCTGGTTCTCGGTGTTGTGTGGGGTTGAGAAGCTTTGTGCTACAACTGGAGACTTGGCTTCCTTTACTTTCAACGGAGAATTAGTGTGAGACTGGTCTGAAGTTGACTTTGATTGAATTTGAGACACAGACTTTCTCTCAGCCCAAACTATCCCACAAGATTGCTGTGAGGAAAAATAAGAGGGGAAAGTTATATATCTGTGATGGTGTGGCTCCCTGTCAGGTGATCCCACCACTGGCTGGCCCCACCCCTCGCCCTCCCCTCCCAGTCACTCCTCGCCTGGCCTGAGAAGGTAAGGGCGATGGTGGGGGATGGAGAAGCGGCCAGGGCAGAGACAGAGAGATACAGAGAGAGTGTGAGAGAGAGATACAGAGAGAGAGGGAGAGAGAGGGTGGAGGGAGGGGACAGAGAGAGATGTCAAAAGGATTTTGTGGTTCCCGATGTTTTTTAACAACTGGTTCTCTGCCCTAATGACCAGTTGGATAGGAGTGGCTGAAGGAGGGGGGGTCATGTGACTAGTGGAAGTGAGTGACATCGAGTTGACCACACCCACCCAGGTTTTGTGGCTTCCGGTGTTTTCTTTTCTGTGGGAAACGGGTCCAAGTGGCTCTTTGAGTATTTAAGGTTGCAGACCCCTGGCCTAAGTGTTATTGCTATTCTGGAGTTCAAGATGGAGCTGATAAGCCTGCTGAGAAGTTACATGGGTCTGTTTAGCCCAACATATACAAGAGGGTCTTCATCGGGAAATGAAAATATCTTCAGGAAATGCTATGCAGAAACCATGCAAAGATACACTTTAATTAGTTTTAAATATGATCCTCTTTTCAAGTGCTTTACCGTGGCTGTTATTGATTCTTTGTGATGTCCTGAGAATATAAAATTACATCTCAAATCTCCTTACACGTATATCTTATTGCACTATCTACAGTCAGCCTTTTATGGTGGCACCACCATTTATTACAGCAGTAACTGTACCTTTGTCTGCTGATCTATATAAAGTATTTACTATTTTAAGGGGTTCCCCCCCCCTCTGAAACTGGAATCTCCTCACCAAATCACCTACCGTTCAAATAATCAGGTTACTAGGTGCACAAAAGATGAGCCAGATTCATGTCTACAATGAATACCAATGTAGGGTGAAACCATGAAAAACCTAAGCGTTTCATCAGTCTTTGTAGATCTGTATGGAAAAGATGCTAATTGAATATTCCCCCCCCCCCCAAAAAAAATCAATAGGTGTTGGGTTGTTTTTTGTGGCAGTAGATTTCTGAGCTAGTAAGAGAGGGAGGTTTCCATTCCAGACTACACATTGGAATCCTCCTTTCATTCTACTTTTTTTTGGGGGGGGGGATTAGTACATTCTTCCTTGCATGAAACACAACTTACCTGAAATTAGAAAACCATCATCAACCTGAAGCAATGGTCCAGATATGCTTGATAGTTAATTTGCAAGGAGTAGGGCTACTCCAAGGGACGCTGTGGTTCAGTGGCTAAGATGCTGAACTTGTCAATTGAAAGGTCGGCAGTTCAGCTGTTCGAACCCCAAGTGCCGCGTAATGGGGTGAGCTCCCGTAACTTGTCCCAGCTTCTGTCAACCTAGCAGTTCAAAAGCACGTAGAAAAATAGGGACCACCTTTGGTGAGAAGGGAACAGCGTTCCGTGCGCCTTTGGTGTTTAGTCATGCTGGCCACATGACCACGGAGACATCTTTGGACATCTCTGAAACCACATGACCATGGAGACGTCTTTGGACATCTCCAAAGCTGGCTCTTTGGCTTTGAAACGGAGATGAGCACCGCCCCCTAGAGTCGGGAATGACTAGCACATATGTACGAGGGAAACCTTTACTTTTAGGGCTATTCAACGCCCCATGAAAAGGTAGTTGTTTTCCAACTCTTCTTAGAGGACCAAGAGAAGTAAGTGGATTCTAAAGAACCTCTCTGGGCAGGGAATTCTTAGCAATTCTTTGACTGTTCCTTCACAGTTCTGAGGGGTTTTTCCCCACATGAAGTTTTAAGGTCACCCATCTCTTAAGAAATCCTTCACTCTTTTTAAAGGTTGATTTTCTTCAGCCTGAAGATCCTGATGGTAGGCGAGAACATTAGATCTGGTAGCTCAACTATAAGTATTAGATCTGATAGCTCAACTATAATGTAGCCTTAGAATCACACAGATAGAAATGTCCAAATTTTAATACTCCCTTTTTGAGGTGCAGAGGAGAAAATCTTGGAGAATACAAAACCATTTTTTCCCGTTATTGTTATCATCTCTGTTTTGTTGCGTTTGTTCATTAAACTAACTGAAACAAGAAAGGACAAACTTTACTGTTTTTTATTTACCAATTTACATACCAACGAGTGTAGCATCCTTTGCAGAAAACTGTTTCTTGAAGCTTGCATCTTTCTTTTCAAACCAGATGAAACAAAGCTATCTGCTAGCAAGAATTCTTCCGGAAGAGATCTGATACTTCAAAATTAAAATTTAAAACGATTTCCCCATCTAGTTTCCTTTCATGGACTCGTCCTTTGAAAGGAACAAATAGGTTTATTTTACTCACGAGAAGCAACTTTTGACTCCGGAAAGATTTAAGTTAGTAATCTTTAGTTAAGCCTTCAGAGGACTGTATCTCCATCTGGAGAACGTATATTAAGGACCCTGGGTTGAATTGCACTAGTCATGTATGATATTGGGCCCACAAGTGTGATGTGGAACCCTTAAGGATAATTCAAAGTGCTGCATAGCTCTGTGGGCAGGGAAGCTATAAAACTTATTGTCACAAGCAAGCAAAGCACAGGGCTACCTTTGGTCTGGAAGAACCAAGCTGCGTTAGAATCAGCCATCAAGCCTTAATGAAAGTGTTAATTAGGATATTACAGAATTTATAGCCAAAATATCCTCTCTGCTAGACATTCCCATTGCTGCACATTTAATTAACTGTTTTGTCATTCAAAAGCCCAGAGAACATTGTGGGTGAACTCTTAGTAAGTAGAAGTCTCTAAATAGCAAGCAAACAACTCCCCATATTTTCTATTTAAGCTTTTTAGCTTTGATTTTTCTTTCAAAGGAGACAGGCAAGGAACATGTGATTATCAGCTGGTTATAGGAATAAGCACACATTTAATCTACATAATCATCAATCTTCCTTTATGTAAAAGTGATTAGCAAATAGGGTTTTTAAGCAACTGTTTAGTTTACACATTGGCATCCTAGATTAACTTATTTCTAAAACACTTGATTTTTATCACGCTGCTTAATGATTTGTCCCATGATTTATTGGGTAATATGATGAATCATGTTAGATTTATTGTTTATCCTATAAATAGTGCAACAAATCATTAAACAGTGATAAAACCCAGCGGTTTCATGACAGCGTCCACCTATGGCGTCTTCCTCGTACCACGGGGGGCTACTGCTGTATGGTGGGTTTAATTGTTCTTTGCTTCTCTCTCATTTTCTCTCTCCTGCTTTTTATGACATTAGATGAGAGGGAATCTCCATTTTTAATTAAATGGGTCTAGAAAATAATGCTGAAGTCACAATCTGAGATTTCAGCCATATTTATTTTATATACTCTCATACATAAAAGATCAAATTTTTGCTAGGTGTTAAAACCAAATGCATACAATACATGCAAAACTCCTCATTGTAAAGTCATTACGTGTAATAATAATGCTTCATTTTAGAGCTGGCAAGCTATCTGCTTTCCTTCCTCTTCTTCTTCCTTGTCCATTCCAAAGTTCAGCAGATCAGCGGATCAAATCTTACCGTCTCAAGGTTGACTCAGCCTTCCATCTTTCCAAGGTGGGTAAAATGAGGACCCAGATTGTTGGGGGAAATATGCTATTTAGTATACTGTCTTTGGTGTAAGCCGCCCAGAGTCCTCGGAGAGTGGGAGGCATAGAAATATGACTAATAAAATAAATGAATAAATGAATAAATAAATAAAATGGAGATTGATGAAAATGTTGGATAAGTTGATCCAACATCATTATTTCAAGAGAAAGCTTCTTTAGATGTTTTATTATTCAAGCAGAGTTGCGTCGCATAGTTATTCTCAACATCTGTATGGAAAGCTAAAGAGACACATTCTTTAAACATACAGATCTATAGGACGTCAGGTTGGGCCAAGGTAAAACTTGAGTTTAAGTATCTGACAGGTTCCCCTTTTTGCAAATGTTGGGTTTTTCTCCATCTCCTATTTTTATTAATGGGAATCGGAGTAGCTAAACATCTAAACTACTACTGTGTAGCTTGGTGCACATTTCTCCAAGCATCTGCATTTTTTTATTTGCAATTTTGCAAATCCTTTTTCATAATGCAATACATCTTAGAAAATGATTTTTATGATGTGCATTTTTGGAGACTTTTCGCTAATGAGGATTCTTCTGGAATGCTGCTTTGCGTTGCACATTTTAGAAAAGTAAACATTTCTAACGACATCTAGGTTTGAAAATGCAAAAAGAATTGAGTTTGTTTTCTTAGATGAATTTGAGGATGGGCCACTCAGTGCAACTGGCTCCATAATATTTCTGCTGCTCTGGAGCTTCTCAATCATCCAGGTCATAGTTGTCCCAAAGGAGCTTTTTCCAAAAGGCAACTGGAGTTTCGTGGTTTTGTTTCCTTAAAACATTTCTTTTCTCATCCTTCAGTTTTGAAGAAGCCTTCCTGTGTGAGAAGAGAAATGTTTTCAAAGGAAAACCCAAGGGAGCCCAGTTGTTTTTGGAAAAAGCATCTTTGGGACATTCTGTTGCTAGTGATGTCAATTTGGAGGAACTACATAGGCCACTGGACTTCCCTGATATTGATTGTTTCCTAGTATGATTTGATTGCTTATTTGTACCCTATGACTATCATTAAGTGCTGTACCTTATGATTCTTGACGAATGTATCTTTTCTTTTATGTACACTGAGAGCTTATGCACCAAAGACAAATTCCTTGTGTGTCCAATCACACTTGGCCAATAAAGAATTCTATTTCTATTTCTATTTCTATTTCTATTTCTATTTCTATTTCTATTTCTATTTCTATTTCTATTTCTATTTCTATTTCTATTTCTATTATTTCTATTTCTATTTCTATTTCTAATTAAATTTCTATTTCTAAGTAAATTTCTATTCTATTCTATTCTATTCTATTCTATTCTATTCTATTCTATTCTATTCTATTCTATTCTATTCTATTCTATTCTACTCTACTCTACTCTACTCTACTCTACTCTACTCTACTCTACTCTATTCTATCCTTTCCTATCCTATCCTATCCTATCCTATCCTATCCTATCCTATCCTATCCTATCCTATCCTATCCTTATCAAAGCAAACAAATATTCCTTCCCGTAATACTACCTACACAAGGCAATGTCCATAGACTATCTACACAAAGACCAGAAAACTACACATTCGAAAAAACACCCGTTGCCATCCATATCCAATAAAAATGAAGTCACCATTGGGTTGACTTAGCTGATGTCCCTATAATTCTTTGAATCAAATCTACCTTGATATTATCAGCATTCCTTTTAAAGGGTGGGCATTATATGCAAAGGATTTGAAGTTGTGCTTAACATCATCATGACAAACCAGAGTGTCAGGCCTGCAAGCCATCTTTTGCAGTGGATCTTCATGCCTGCCACATTTACTGCTGTGGGAAACTGGGAGGGGGGGGATTGTATGGAGCATGGGGGATGCATAATAATAACATTCCTTTCTCAGAGAGTCAAGGACATCTTGCCCTGCACCTGGAAGGCTGGAACTGGGAGGCATCTCCAGTTGGGATAGTGCTTTGATTGGATCATGTGATGGACATGTGGGTGCTGGGCAGGGACATGGACTTTCCTTTGGGTGGGGAAAACCTGGAAGCTTTCAGATTCGGGTTTTCCCAGCTGCGCCAATATGACATCTCTGATAAAATGGAACTTTGAGAAACTTCAAGCCTCAGAGGTTTTTTTTTTCATTGGGGGTGTTACTTGGCGCCCTGACACAGAGAAGATTTCCTACCAAATGTCTTCCTTACTTTGCCAGCCCTCTCCACAGAAGCATCGCATGCAGGAAGAAAGCATCAACCCAGCAAGATCAAGAGGGTAATGATTTCATCCTGTGGAGCGGTTTCCCATTTCTGCTTTTGTTTCCAACCCAGCCAAAGAAAGCTGTATTCAAAATCGATAATTTATGTTTATGCTAAAGTTGTCATTTCTCTCCCTGACTTGAGATGATTAACTGACTCCTCTCCATAAATTAGAAAGGGAAAAGGATAGGTATTAGATAAACTGGTAACAAAACAGAATAATTTCATTAAATTAAAGAGATCTCTCATGTTGCAGCATGAGATGGATGGCCAAAAAATATGTCTAAGCAGTCGGATAGACTTACCAGACAGAGCGATGGAATTTTAGCAGATGCTCATTGACGCATATTTTATTTTTCACTTCAAAGATGTATTAGAATAGCAGGCTTTTATTTATTTTTCCCAACTAATTTTTCAAACAAATCTCGGAAGATATTTCAAGTAATCACTAATTTAACTTTTTTTTTTTTTTACTCATTTTACTATTTGAGCAGTAAATAAAAATCACTTTTCACAGCCCTAATGTTAGCAGTATTTTTGTCTGGCTGTTTTTATGCTGTTCTTGGAAACACCTTTGCATTAGATTGTCACTGATGCTTCCTAGGAATGTTTCTGCCTTTCCAATACAACCTATAGAGCAGGGGTGGGTTCTACTTATCTTTACTACTGGTTTGCATTGTGCCTGCGTGCATGCGCAGATCACTTCTGATGACGTACAGGCCTCCCATCGATTTTACTAACGGTACTTGCAAACCGGTCTGAACCGGGGGTAAAAGACCACTGCTATAGAGCTGGGGTTTTCTGATGGTGTCTCATTCATGAACAAACCAATGTCAGCGTTTCAAGTAATGCACCCATTGAAAGCAGAACTCTGAGGCAGGTAGATTCCTCAAAGGACAATTTATTGGATACATCATATTCAGTGGTGGGATCAGAAGTGGGTTTCAGCAGGTTCTGACCAGTTCTGGAGAATCGGTAGCGGAAATTTTGAGTAGTTCAGAGAACTGGTAGTAAAAATTCTGACTGGCCCTGCCCCCATCTATTGTCTGCCTCCCAAGTCCCAGCTGATCGGGAGGAAATGGAGATTTTGCAGTATCCTTCCCCTGCCACGCCCACCAAGCCATGCCATGCCATGCCACGCCCACCAAGCCATACCCATAGAACTGGTAGTAAAAATTTTTGACCCACCACTGAGTGGGATGCTGCTGGTTTAACAACCAGTTTGGTAAGAGCATTCTTTGCACGCGTGTGTGCCTAAGGCGCTTGAATGCAGCGCTGAAAATGAAGCTTTTAGAAGCTCAGCTGCTTACCTTCCAAATCAGCAATGGTAAGTAGAACAGCAAGGGGTGGGGAAATCAGCTGTGCCACACGATTGAGATGAGATACAAAGCAGGAAATAAAGGACAGGATAGAGCGGGGGTGGGTGGGCAGGGTCAACTGATCGTCGGACCTACTGGTTCACTCAAACCAGTCCGAACCGGCTGAATACCACCTCTGATCATATTGGCACAACTGATGAAAACCGATTCTGAAAGTTCCCACGGTTTTCACCTAATTAAAAAACTGAAAGTTCCCGCTTTCCCCCCCAGTCATCAGTCACATTCTCCAATAGAGGTGCTGGCCGGTTGCTTGGTTACTCTACTCCTCCTCTTTCCATCCACCTGTTGAAACGTCCTTGGTTTCCAAAGGAAAACTTTCTGTTTTGACTACAAAACCCCAGCTATCTATTCCCCTCCCCTGTCTTGTGGCAACCCTGAAGCCGTAAAGATGGCCTCATCCAGGTTCGCTTCAGGGTTTATAGCCCAGGCTGATCCTGCTTAACTTTCAAGGTTAGCCAAAGTGAGCTAAGTACTGACCAAATGAATATCTGCTTTCAATCTCAATTTGTAAGAGACTGTTTGATGAAAGAGAGCCGACAATTTGCGATGAAATTCCAGGGCTAGAGGGAAGGTATTCCTGCAGTCCTATCATTTTAAATTGGCTAGAACAGGGGTCTGCAACCTTAAACACTCAAAGAGCCATTTGGACCTGTTTCCCACAGAAAAGAAAACACCGGGAGCCACAAAACCCTTCCCGTGCCTGACTATTTCTTGAGCGGCCACAAAACTAGCATATGTCGTCAAATTAAACGTTCTGTTTTCTTCTGAAACTTTTCTTTTCTTGGATTTATCCATGGTTGGCCTGTCGGGGAGTTGAAAAGCTCAATAAATCGTGTGCCAGAGGATGTCGCACATTGGCAGTTATAATGCATATTTTGAGTGACAGGGAGCCGCAGCAGAGGGGTGAAAGAGCCACATGCAGCTCCAGAGCCGCAGATTGCTGACCCCTGGGCTAGAAAATGTGTGAGTTTTGCAATTGTACAATATCTTTAATTGTCTTTTTTTTTTTTTTTTGGAGTGGTCTACAGTCTCCTTGGCTGCTAATGCATTCATAGAAAACCCAAGGAGGAAATTTTCACCCAGAGCTTTTTCAGAATAGAAAATGTGGGCAGATTACAAGGTAATAGAGCAGCCAAAAAGATGTATATTAGACAGCAGGAATGCCAACAGTAGCCTCTTCTATTATCTCCCACAATAAATGGGAAAAATCTAGTAAGAGACTGAGAAATTGCTAAGTGGGTTTTGGCACAGCATAACGCCTTACCGTCTTTTCTTATAGGTTTCATTAACAAAGACCTGGACGGTGAATTTCTTCTTTCAGAAGATACCCTTTGGATTAGTGAGAGTAGCTATTAGGTCCATGGTTTCTGAGCAGGTTTTCCCCAGCCCAAAGCTCTTGGGGAGATCAAGTGAAGGGTTTATTGAATTAGCTGGGTAGAAGGGCCTTTCATTCCCACACCGTTGTCCATGATGCGGGAAATTAACTCTTGCTCTTGAAAAATACACATGCATCAGGATGGGCAGAAGTGTGAGAGAGCAAATACAGGAGTTAGGCTTTTTGCCAGCCCTACCATTACTTTTCTAACCACCCCAGTATTTACCTTAGAATGTAGGGATTCGGATATAGTCATAGAGAACAGCTTTGCACAAAGAATGGCTGAATTAAGGGCTAAAAAAAAACCTATTGCAGTTAGGAGTGGAGGTCAATGATTTAAATCAATTCAAAGAGAATCCTCCCTCCCTCCCTCCTTCCCCTTTTCCTTCTTTCCTCCCTCCCTCCACTCTATCCTTCTCTCTATTTCCTTCCTCCCTCCCTCCCTTTTCCCTTCTTTCCTTCCTCCCTCCTCTCTATCCTCCTCTCTACTTCCTCCCTCCCTCCCTCCTCTCTATCCTTCTCTCTATTTCCTCCCTCCCTCCTGCCCTTTTCCCTTCTTTCCTTCCTCCCTCCTCTCTATCCTCCTCTCTACTTCCTCCCTCCTCTCTATCCTCCTCTCTATATCCTTCCTTCCTCCCTCCCTCCCTCCTCCCTCCTCCCTTTTCCCTTCTTTCCTCCCTTCCTCCTCTCTATCCTTCTCTCTATTTCCCTCGTCCATCCCTCCTTCCCTTTCCCTTCTTTCCTCCCTCCCTCCCTTCTATCCTTCTCTCTATTTCCCTCTTCCATCCCTCCTTCCCTTTCCCTTCTTTCCCCTCTCCCTCCCTCCTCTCTATCCTATTTCCTTCCTTCCTTCCTTCCTTCCTTCCTTCCTTCCTTCCTTCCTTCCTTCCTTCCTTCCTTTTTCCCTTCTTTCCTTGCAAATTGGATAAGAATGAATCTTTAGCTGAAATCCCCGAATATGAAAGACACAGATGTTTTCCTTGGAGTCATGAAAGATGTTGTTTGTAGTCCGTGGATTTCTCTTTGGGCTGTAACACTTCTGTATGTTTTCTTGGGCTTCTTCTTCTCCGTGTTTTTTCTTCCTCTCTTAATACTATGCCAAAATCTGTCTTCCAGTTCCCCTAAATTCCACATTTTCTATAATGTGTCTGGATTTGTTTTCTGCTTATCCTCCCCTGTTTTGCCTTCTTGCTGTGTAAACAGAGACACATTTTCATCGAAAAGCGGCGCAAAACTTTTCGCTAGATGAAAAGCCTGGGAAGGAAGCCTTGGAAAGCCCATTGATCCTGAAATGCTGCCACTTGGCGAGGGGGGGAAGAGGGGAGCCCAATTACACAACTCTGCTTGGTTAATGAATGGTAGCAATTTCCCATCATGGTGAGCCAACATTTGAGCCATCCTAAAGAATCCTTCAAAGGACTCCACAGGTTTATCATTGAAAAAAACAGAAGAGAAGAGACCTTGGTCAGCCTCCAGCTGTGTTTTGCCCTCTCTTCTTATGAAGGTAGCACCTCGGCTGCTGCTCTGCCTTTCTTCTCATTGTTACCTGCACGGCTGTTGGTATTTACTGTATTTTAACACCCAGCAGAGAAAACGGAACCGGGGCGGTACTTGGCCTTACAGAAAGGCAGTAGCTGATGAGAAAGAATCTATTTCCCATAGGTTTCTGAGCTGGCGACTGAAAATGTCTTGTAACTCTATTAGGAAAGACCCGTTGTGATCAATACAACCAACAGGGCCAGAAAAGCAGCTCTCAGAGTGGGAAGAAATTGGCACATTCCTGGGAACGGTACTCAAGGGAGGTAATCTTTTCCAGGCAGAGTCTTGCCTTCCACATCCAGTCCTTTGTTTGCACAATCAGGCTGCTTATGGAGGAAGGAAGGAAGGAAGGAAGGAAGGAAGGAAGGAAGGAAGGAAGGAAGGAAGGAAGGAAAGAAGGAAGGAAAGAAGGAAGGAAGGTAGGGAAGAATGAAGGAAGGAAAGAAGGAATTAAAAGGTAGAGTTATCATTTGTTCATTTAAGATACTTCTGACAGTGGAGAAATCAGTGTTATATATTAACATGGCATCCCATTGTGTACACACACACACACACACACACACACAGAGAGAGAGAGAGAGAGAGAGAGAGAGAGAGAGAGAGAGAGAGAGAGAGAGAGAGAGAGAGAGAGTTTCCTGAGTTCAAATCTAGTACTTGTCTTTCCATTAGGGTTTCAAGCTAGTAATTTCCGACTGCATGCAAAGAGCTGAAGGAAATAGCTTTGGAGAGATGAAACTCCAGAAGTGGGAAGTCTTAATTTTGTCCCATTCCATGTGCCTTAAAACCAACTTATGTAAATGGAAGAGAAATTGTTAACTCAGAGAAGAAGCTAAGCTAGAAAAGCTTTGGCTTTGACTGTGTTAGATCGGCGCAGGGAAAAGAAGACGCGACTCAGCAGAGGTCCGTTCAGCACTTTAATCAGCTCATACGGAACTGCTGGCTGAGCTGCTGAGCCCTCCTTATGTACAGCTTTGGCAAGCTAGCTGGCCAATGACATTTATTTAAACTTCCCGCCAGTGGATTAGCCAACCACCGGCGGATGCCCATATAAGGACACAACAGACTGCAATGGTCCAGATGAAGGGAGATGTCTACCAAGCCTGTGGATTAACTCAAATGATCGCAAGACATTGTATCATCCACCTAGATATTTGTATTTGCAGGGTAGTTAGATTCAGTGGTGGGATTCAAGTAATTTAACAACCGGTTCTCTGCCCTAATGATTTCTTCCAACTACCAGTTTGCCAAACTGCTCAGAAAGTTAACAACCGGTTCTCCCGAAGTGGTGCGAACTGGCTGAATCCTACCACTGGTTAGATTGCAATATATTTGACATAATAGAGTACTGATTCAACTGTTGGCTTAGGACACAGAGAACCAGTCATTGAAGCTCACTAAGTGATTTTAGGCTAATCGGATTTTTCTTAACCCAGTTTACCTCCTGGAATTCTTATGGAGAGAAATCTAAAGTTTTCACTACAGGCTTGGAAGGACAAAAGAAATTGTTTTTTTTAAAGAGAGACGTACTGTTGACGGTTTTAACATGCTAAACCGGTGATGGCTAACCTTTTTCTCTTCGTGTGCCAAAAGCACAAGCACACGCTCGTGATAGCGCACATGCGTGCCAGCACCCATAATGCAATGTGTGCCACCTCCGCATGTGTGCACGCCCCCCTGTGCATGTGCACACAATCCCCATGCATGCACGGGAGGGGTGGGATTCAAAAATGTTAGCAACCTGCACCACAGTGGGAGGGGGGCATTTTCGCCCTCCCCAGGCTCCGGAGGCTTTCCTCAAGCCTCTGGGAAGGCAGAAAACACTCTCCCTCAGACTCTGGAGGCCCTCCAGAGGCCAGAAATGGGCCCATTTCTGGATTTCCAGTAGGCCCGTTTTTTGCCCTCCTCAGGCTCTGGAGGGCCTTTGGGAGGGCGAAAATGGCCTCCCCAGGGCTCTGAAGGCCCTCTGAAGGCCGGAAATCCAGACTTCCAGTAGGGCCATTTTTCACCCTCTCCAGGCTCTGGAGGCCTGTTTCAAGCCTCCAGAAGGGTGAAAATGGCCTCCCCCGGACTCCAGAGGCTCTACAGAGGCCAGAAACGGGGCCGTTTCCATACTTCTGGAACATGAACACTGCTTTCACCCCACGCTTCCCCCCATGCATGCGCGTATGCCCCCCACTCATGCGTGTGCATATCCCACATGCCCCCTGCCCCCTGCGCATCCCAAAAATCAGTTGGCCGGTGGGAGGTGCAGGCACGCATGCGCAGTGGAGCCCAGCTGGGCAACCGCTCGTGTGCCCACAGAGAGGGCTGTGCGTGCCAGCTGTGGCACCCGTGCCATAGGTTCGCCATCACGGTGCTAAACAAATTGGTTAATTTTTATGAGTGATTTATGAGCGGAAGCATCAAAATGCCCCATGTCTGGGTTTTTTTTCTTTTTCAAAGAGGCCAACAAATTCTGTAGAATTTGGCAATATGTCCTCAGCCCGGCTGGGCCCCCTCCATGTACACAGCCCTCATTAGGGTGATGATTTGAAATCTTTGAAGAAGCTTCAGAAATGATGAAGCCAACATGGAGGAATGCTGCACAAATGACATTATGAGGCAGCCAAAACCCGAAGGGGAAGCGCGGTGGAGCACATCTCTTTTGAAAAAGAAAGCTACCCCAGAGGCACAATTACAGGCGGTAGATTTATGGAGTGGCGATGGAAAAAGAGTACACAGAATCTCTACCCTCTTTCTCCAGTTCTGGACAGCCGAAAGCGAGCGAAAGAAAGAGACTCTCCTCCCTTCCCTCTCTCTGTCTCTCTCTCTGTCTCTCTCTCTTTACACACACACATTAAAACAGCAAGGCAAAAACTTTCCATGCGCTCACAAGCATGGGGTATTAATTTATGTCACTGTGATTAATAACAGTTGCTATTCAACAATAGATGCTGATAAACTATCATGTTTATAATTGCATGCACAAAGCTATATCTAAATGGAAGGGGGGGAGGGGTTGGGAGAAGGGAGAGTGAGAGAATGAAACAATCCCTGCTACACTTCTAACTCTTTTTACTCTTCTCGGATGTGGAGTATATGGATTCCGCCATGCCTTCAATTCCTAACTTTTACTAGGGGTCTTTAGAGATGCCAGGTGACTCCGAGGATCCCAGTTCTATCCTTTGGAAGGGATTTGGGGTTTGCCCCAGGAGTGAAATGCTACCAGTTTGCACCAGTTTGGGTGAACTGGTAATAGCGGCAGCGGGTTGTTCGGTGAACCGGTAGCGGTGGCAGCGCGAGGCTCCGCCACCCCCGGACATCGTTACTTCCTTGTTTTAACCAGGAAGTAATCTGTTTTTGACCTTCTGCACATGCGCAGAATGCTTTGCACCAGTGGTGGATTTCAAATTTTTTTACTACCAGTTCTGTGGGTGTGGCTTGGTGGGCGTGGCATGGCTGGGTGGGCGTGGCAGGGGAAAGATACTGTAAAATCTCCCCTGCAAAATCCCCATTTCCTCCCGATCAGCTGGGACTCGGGAGGCAGAGAATAGATGGAGGTGGGGCCAGTCAGAATTTTTACTACCGGTTCTCCAAACTATTCAAAATTTCCGCTACCGGTTCTCCAGAACTGGTCAGAACCTGCTGCAACCCACCTCTGCTTTGCACATGCTCAGAGGTGGGTTGCAGCAGGTTCTAAAATTGCATGTGACATGCATGTGCTTCCAAACCAGTAGGGAAAGTAAGTAGATTTCACCCCTGGTTTGCCCCCTTTTTGTTTTATTCACTGGCATTTAGTTCTGTGGTGAAGAAGCCGCTGAAATGATTGACTACTAGTTGAGGGATTTAGGGTCATATTTGGCTAAGGGTGGTCAACTTTAACAGCTTCCCTCAGCAAGATTGTTTTGTTTTTTTTCCCCTGTCCACAATTTATCCCACGGGGTCTAAAAATACAGGAAACTGAACCACAGAAGGCAGGATGCTATACTCTTCTAGCTTAGCTGTATCTTATTGCCCTTCCAATAAGATACAACTAAGCTAGGAGAGAATAGCTTCCTGCCTGCTGTGATTCAGTTTCTTGAAGCTTATGGCTACATTACATATGGCTCAGCATTCATTGTGGTTAAGGACTCCCGTAACCAGGGTTGGGCTGCTGGGGGTTCGCAGGGGTTCGGGAGAACCTCTAGCTAAGATTCTGTGCAGTTTGGAGAAGCCCCAAATCCCACTCCTGGCTGGCCCCACCCACCCCGCCCCTCCCCTCCCAGGAGTCCCCAAACGGCCTGTTTTGGATGTAGGTAAGTGCAGGACATGTGCAGAGGCTTGGGGAGGGCAAAAAATGGGCCTACCGGAAGTTTGGGAAGGCCCATTTCCGGCCTCCGGAAGGCCTCCAGAGATCATTGGGGAGGCCATTTTTGCCCTCTTGGAGTCCCAAGGAAAGCAACTCCCCCCCCCCAGCCATGGTGCAGGAGGCTGACTAGGCGACGGCCACCATGGCCATGCCCACCCAACAACCAGGCAGTTGTGGTCTTACTAAGGCTTTATAGAGTGGTATTAGTACCTCCTTTGATCTTGATTATATCCCTCTGTTAATGCAATTTAGGACTGCATTGGCTTTTTTGACTGCCGCCGCACACTGTTGGCTCATATTTAAACTGCCGCATAACTCCCCTTTTCATTGCTTTTGAACCTCCAACATATCCAGTAACCAAGACAAAACTTCTTCTTCTGCTTGTGATGCAGCAGAACATGTGCAGAAAGTCTTCCAAGACTTCACTTTCTCACTGGAAAGATCAAAAAGTGGTTTATCCCTATGTGGTGCAGATGCACAGAAGTCTCTTTTGACTACTAGATGCGTCAGATAAGTCCCAGAAGCACCAGGGAGCACCTCAGTGAAATAAATTCTGTCTTCACTGCACCTTGTCAAAATGAATTGTGTCTCCTTTGTGATGCCGAGCACTTCATTGAATTGAAGTCTTGCTGCTCCAGACTGGGCAACCTCTCTGAAAATATTCATTTCTACTCAATCCAGTGGCTGAGATTCTGAATGGCACCTTTTCTAAAAGGTCTGAGTGACTTAATATGTCAGGTGTGATCGGGAGGTAATGTCAGGCCCAAAATATATCTTACCTTTCTCCTTTTACCACTTCTCGTTCCGTTTGATGAAAAAAAGAATGCAATCTTACAGTTTCTTCCAAAGGTGAAGATATTTCCCTAAAGTTCTTGGGAGTTAAGAGTAATATTCTTGCCCTTTTTTTGGCAGTGAAAACTGCAAAGTCTGTAGCAGCGCAACATTATATCAGACATGTTCCAAGATTTGTTTGATCTGGGATGTTGTCTTCTGTGCAGCATCCTCCTAGGATAGAAGCAGAGATGGTATTCAGCCGGTTCTGACCGGTTCTGGCAAACCGGTAGCGGAAATTTTGAGTAGTTCGGAGAACCGGCAAATGCCACTTCTGGCTGGCCCCACCCCCATCAGGCTGCGTCCTGTGTCCCAGCTGAGTGGCTGGGTCTTCTTTTGTTGCCATGCACAGGAGAACAGAGCTGGAAAGCAGGTTAGTGGGATGGAGAGGGAATGGGGATTTTGCAGTATCCTTCCCCTGGAGTGGGGAGGGAATGGGGATTTTGCAGTATCCTTCCCTTGCCACACCCACCAAGCCACGCCCACAGAACCGGAAGTAAAACAATTTGAATCACACCACTGGATAGAAGTCAGAAGGACAGAAGTCTGTCTTGACTTGACAGGAGACCACAAATGTCTAATCATCTTTTGAAAGAAGAGAAGCAATATGAACCCCTTAAGAAAATGGTTCCTGCAACATCCAGTGGTTCCAATTACCACTGCAAAAATAAAAGTTCGGCAGATTCTGGTTCCACCCCAAGCAAAAATGTGGTTAACTCCTGGCCAACAAAAGAGTCCTCTATTCAAAACTCCAGATTAGAAACTAAAAAAAGGAGAGAGGAAATTTCCAGTTGAAGGTCTTCATATCTCATGGGTGACCTGATGGGAGAATTAAACGAACATGGTCTAAAGGAAAGTGAGAAGATTCAGATTACTATAAAGTGCGGAATAAAATGTATGAGTAGCTAGAAAACAGAAACCAAAATAAGAAATAGGAAACCAAATTCAACATCGATTAAATAAATAACCAAAGGCTACTATCCATTGTTAATGTTAAATTACTGACTATGCAAATAAATATAATGGAAATATATGTATATAGTGTGGTTGTAAGAGTTATCGAAGTTGTCATAAAGGATAGGAAGATAAAGTTGAAGAAGAGTTGAATATCAAAGCAGAATATACATGCTGATGCAGAAGGCTGTAAAAATAGTATATATTGTTAGGTTTGTTTTGCGTTTTAGTGTGTTGTTGGTCTTTTTCTTTCTGCTTTTAAAGGTAAAAATGCTTAATAAAAATTATTTTTTAAAAAATAATAAAGGAAAGTGAGAATGTTCTGGTGTATAAATTCTGTATAGTCAGGGGAAAAAAATGCTTCTTTGATTGGAATGGGTCAAAAACTTGAAAATGATCCAGATAGGCGATAAACAGAAACTTAGCACCGTAGCATCCTTTTAAAATTGGAATCTCTTGCTTGCTTGCTGCACTTGCTAATAGGTTGCTACAGAATCATAGTCAAGCCACTGCTTTTTAAATGCTTCCTTGGGAGACTTCCAGTATTGCTCTATAAGTTATTCATCTCGCAACTGGAGATTCCCCAGTTGAAGAAAGCTCCTTTGCTCTCTGAAGTAGATCAGCAAGTCACTTTAAGGATCCCTGAGCCTGAGAGAGATCCTCTCTCAAGGTCACCTCCTCTTGAGGCAGGACATTTGGGGAGCGAACCTGCCACCCAACTCACGGCTTTGATTTTTGGATGTGCAGTCGGACAAAGGCTACCAGTGTAGTGGTGGGATTCAATTTTTTTTACTACCGGTTCTGTGGGCGTGGCTTGGTGGGTGTGGCATGGCTTGGTGGGCATGGCTTGGTGGGCGTGGCATGGCATGGCATGGCTTGGTGGGCATAGCAGGGGAAGGATACTGTAAAATCTCCATTTCCTCCCCACTCCAGGGGAAGGTTACTGCAAAATCCCCATTTCCTCCCAATCAGCTGGGACTCAGGAGGCAAAGAATAGATGGGGGTGGGGCCAGTCAGAGGTGGTATTTACCAGTTCTCCGAACTACTCAAAATTTCCGCTACCGGTTCTCCAGAACTGGTCAGAACCTGCTGAAACCCACCTCTGTACCAGTGAAAGATGAAAAAAAAAAAGTCTATAGGAAGTGGAACTTCTCGTGAATAAAGATTTACCATATTTTTCAGAGTATAAGATGCTCCGGACTATAAGATGCACCTACCTTTTTTGGTGAGGAAAACAAGAAAAAGAAATCTGCCTCTGCCTCCCAGCAATTTTGCCTCGTTGCAGCAAACAGCAAACAGCCTGCTTTACTTTCATTTTTGTTTTCAGCGTAGCTTGAGTAGCACAAGAAAAAAAAAAAAATCTGCTCCCAGCAATTTACCTGGGACAGCTCAGAGTCGGGGGGGGTCAATCCAACAGACAAAAACTTGTGCTAATCAGGCTGTGCTGAAGCTGAAACTGAAACGAGCTGTTTGCTGTTTGCTGCAAGGAGGCAAATTGCTGGGAGGCAGAGGCCAAAGGGTGGGGGCCAGTGGGTGGGTGGAGCTACATTCGGTGTATAAGACGCACCCAAATTTTCACCCTAACCCTAACCCCCTAGAATCGGGAATGACTAGCACATATGTGCGAGGGGTACCTTTACGTTTACCTTTAAGAATGATCATGCATATTTAAAGTCGGATTAAATTCATCATAAAAAAGCCTAGGGCCTTATCCTTTGACTTCTGTATGAATGAAAACAGTAACAGCAATTCTTGACTCTTTTATTTAGACTTTCTTTAACAGCCTTTTTACCTCTGAGCATGGATGTGGATTTATCAATTTGGAAGATAGCGCCATTACGTTTAGTGTCACTAAATTGGTGTGTAAATATAAGCATCCTGGAAAACCATATAAAATATTCTCTCCTTTTGATCGTGACCTATGTTATTTTTTTTCTTCCAGGAATGCAAGAAAACACATTGTGAAATAGAAGCGTGCGTGCAATAAAATTTAGGGTGATTTTTTTTTTTTTTTGTCCGTGTATATATAATTGTGCTAGTAGAGACATGGGAATTTAAAGCTTAATCTCATGATTTGCAGGTAGCACCAAGTACCTCTGCTGGTCAAAACAGAAGATGCAGAGGAAGGGTCCTCCTGTTCTTGAGACCTGCTCATCTTTTTCGTGGTGGGAGGTGATGGGAGGGGGAGAGAAGAAAGACCTGCATTTTCTATGTACCTACACGTCTGAAAGTTTGAATTAGCCAACACAGATTTGATAAAGCTTATCAACCCTCTGGAGCAGCGTGTGACAGTTTGCTGGCTGGGGTTTTGTCTTCTGCCAGTTACTCCTTGATAGTGGCACTCTTTATTTATGCTTCAGTACCATGTTATCCTCTGGGCTTCAAACAGAAGGGACCTGTCGGCGAGTGTTTTGGATATTGCGTTAGAAAACCCAACCAGAGCAAAGCGCATGGAACATTGCCCAAGATCCATTTCAGTCAGTTTTGCTTCCCTTGGAAAAGAATTTCCTCCTTTCCCCTCCCCCTCCTCCTCCCATTTCCAACACTCTTAGTGCTATATACACCAAGCATAGCTTGGGGTGATTTATATATCTGTGCCTCCTCAAGAAAGTGGCACAATACTGTCGGAAGAATCCAGGAGAAATCAGAATAGACACCTTTTTTTTTTTTAATTTGATTTATATGCCGCGCTTCTCCGGAGACTCAGGGCGGCTTACAATGCGTTAAGCAATAGCCTTCATCCTTTTGTATATTTATACAAAGTCAACTTATTGCCCCCACAACTGGGTCCTCAATTTACCTACCTTAGAAAGGATGGAAGGCTGAGTCAACCTTGAGCCTGGCGAGATTTGAACCTGCAGTAATTGCAGGCAGCTGGTCTTAATAACAGGGTGCTTTAGACCACTGTACTACCAAAGCTCATCACTTATCACTCATCACCTTAGAATATCGGTGTTTTGGTTTTTTTTTAAAAAATCTACCACATAGCTCCCAGCGACCGGTAAGATCCCACAGAGTTGGTCTCCTCCGGGTCCCGTCAGCTAAACAATGCCGGCTGGCGGGCCCATGGGGGGAGGGCCTTCTCTGTGGCTGCCCCAGCTCTCTGGAACCAGTTACCTCCTGAGGTCCTGACCATCCCCACCCTATTGGCCTTCCGAAAAGCGGTGAAGACCTGGCTCTTCCGGCAGGCCTGGAGCCGTTGATCTCGCTGTTGCGATCTGGTGAGATCCGGCCATGACTGATGTGAATGGGTTTTAATTGTTTTTAATGGTTTAACTTTTAATGTTTTATATATGGTTTTTAAATGCATTGTAAGCCGCCTTGAGTCTTGGGAGAAAGGCGGCATACAAGTTGAACAAATAAATAAATAAATAATTTTTATTCAACAGTTTTTTTAAAAAAAAAAAAAAACCCAAAAAAGAAATTTTTACAATTTTCTTCTTTTCAACCATTTCGCATCGGTAAACATTTCTTACGTATCCGTTTTTCTCCCTTACTTCAATTTGTCATTTATACATATAGTTCATACTATATATTGATTTATATACATAAAAATAACAGTGTACTCAATAACGATCATACATTCTGTATCCGTTCCATTTCCACTTGGATGTTGCTGCATTTCAACTCCTATACTTTCCTCATTTACTCTTTCCTTGCCTTTTATCCCTCTCCTCTCACCATTCATACCATTTCTCCCGTACCATATAATATTCTGTGTCTTCCTTTTCTTGTATCTCTTTTGTAAGTTTGTCCATCTCTGCACACTCCAAAACTTTTCTAATCAATTTTTCTTCCGTTGGTATATTATTATTTTCCCAGTTTTGTGCGTATATTATCAGTGTGTTTTAAATGGCGGAGGTTAAATTGATAAAAGCAATGGAATACTGTTTCCCTTACCTTCACTCCTGTATTTTTTTTTTAATTTGATTTATATGCCGCCCTTCTCCGGAGACTCAGGGCGGCTTACAGTGTGTTAAACAATAGCCTTCATCCTTTTGTATATTTATATAAAGTCAGCTTATTGCCCCCACAATCTGGTTCCTCAATTTACCTACCTTAGAAAGGATGGAAGGCTGAGTCAACCTTGAGCCTGGCGAGATTCGATCTTACTTTAATTGCAGACAGCTGGTGTTAAATTACAGTGCTTCTGTCTGTTGAGCTAAACCAGGCTCTGGCCAGTCCTATTTACTGGTAGGAATAAGATCTTGAGTTAGACTGGTTGACAAAGCTGGGGCCTTATTTTCCCAGCAGGTCTAGAGTTTACAGCCTGGGAAAAGTTGTGCATCTCTAATTGATATTTTAAAATATAGTCTATAATATTAGAGTTAATATAACACCGACATCCATCCATTCATCCATCCATTCATCCATCCATCCATCCATCCATCCATCCATCCATCCATCCATCCATCCATCCATCCATCATACATTTCAGTTTGTTTGATGCTGAATACTGTGAAATGTTCTAGAAAAAAATGAGCCTTTTGGCTTCCCCATATTTATTCAAAGGCTTATTTAGTTGTAAACTTATCCAAAAACAAGGGCCCAAAATTCATCCTTGCCTTCTTTTCTATTTTGTTGTTATGGGTGATGATAGCATTTGGTGCTAACATTTCTTCACATTCTTCTTCTCTGAGCTTTCTAAGGCTAGGGTTTGTTTGCAGATGTCAACAAAGAAGGGTGTTTATATATATATATATTATTCCTGAAATGCAAACATTAAAAAAAAAAAAATTGAGGGAGATCCTTCATGGATGTCTACTAGTTCCCAGATCCATCCTTCCTTAATTTTTTTGCATCTGGGACAGACAAGGTAGGAGTGTATGTTCTGTTGTCTTACTGCACTGGCTTTTATTTTGCTAATATGTTTTTATTGTTTTTATAATGTGGAAGCTACTCTGAGCCAATTCCTTTCTGGACACAGAAAATGGTAAAATATGTTCAAATTGCTTTCCTGCAGGGTTTTTGTCACTTCTGATGCTATCATGTTTCTGTAGAATTTGGGTTTTATTTCTGGGCAGGCAAAGTTAGGCATGCTGATATGTTTGTAGCAGGGGTGGGTTCTACTTACCTTTACTACCGGTTCGCAACAGAGCCGTGCAGAAGCTTCCTGATGATGTCGGGGTCGGTGGGCGGAGCCTCCTGACGGTTATATACAACCGGTTCTATAGAACTGGTCCGAACCGGGGGCAACCCACCACTGGTTTGTAGGAATAGACATATCCAGAGCTTCCTTTTTATGTCTAGGTTCCTCGTTTTCCCACCCCATCCATGATGGACAAGATGCAAGGCATCCTCAGAACTGAACTTATCTTGGTGTGTGACTTCTCCCCCATCATTTTTCCCACCTCAAACAGTTCATTTTCTCTCACCTTTCTTTCTCTTTTAGTTTTCTTTTTATGCAATCTTCCTTCCTCTTTCCTCTATTTCCAGAAAACATATCCTACCAGATGTTCCTTTTGAGTGTTCAAACACAACAAGGTGGAGGGCTTTTAGGGGTGAAATCAGTGCCTTAAAACGTACAGATACTTAAGGTAGCCATGTTATTCTTCCATCGGTCTCCAAATGCACCTCAACCTCACCCATTTCTCAAGAGAGGTCTTGACATCACGTCCCTTTGTGTTGATAGAACCTTCTTATCCTACACTAATTCTCTCCCAGGCCTTGCGGACAAGGATTCCCTGTTTGTCTTGTTTTGATACTGATAAATTGATATTTTGTTCAACATTGTTTTTAATGTTGTTTTTTAAAACTGTAAGCTGCCTAGAATTGTGTAGGATTTGATGGCCTTGAAATTTGATGTACAAATCAGTGGTGAGGTTCAAAAGGCACCCTGTTATTAAGCTGGTTATTAAGACCAGCTGCCTGCAATTACTGCAGGTTCGAATCTCGCCAAGGCTCAAGGTTGACTCAGCCTTCCATCCTTTCTAAGGTAGGTAAATTGAGGACCCAGTTTGTGGGGGCAATAAGCTGACTTTGTATAAATATACAAAAGGATGAAGGCTATTGCTGAGCACATTGTAAGCCGCCCTGAGTCTCCGGAGAAGGGAGGCATATAAATCAAATTTAAAAATTTTTTTACTACCGGTTCTGTGGACGTGGCTTGGTGGGCGTAGCTTGGTGGGCCTGGCAGGGGAAGGATACTGCAAAATCTCCATTCCCACCCCACTCCAGGGGAAAGATACTACAAAATCTCCATTCCCACCCCACTCCAGGGGAAGGATACTGTGAAATCTCCACTCCCTCCCCACCCCACTAACCTGCTTTCCAGCTCCGTTCTCCTGTGCAGGGCAACAAAAGAAGACCCAGCTGATCAGCTGTAACTTGATCAGCTGCGACTCAGGAGGCAGCAAATAGATCAGGGGCGGGGCCAGCCAGAGGTGGTATTTTCCAGTTCTCTGAACTACTCAAAATTTCCGCTACCGGTTCTCCAGAACCAGTCAGAACTGGCTGAATACCACCTCTAAAAGAATGTGTTGTCCTGTTGATAAAACTTCATTCCTGTCTGCATCTTCATTCTCCAGAGGTTATCCAGGAAGGCAAAAGTATGGACAATTTAGTAGACCCTCTGCCTGTTGCTGGCAGCAGAAGATTTTTGTGTTGATGGATAGTTTCCATCAAATGCTGCATAACATCACCTAGCTTGGAGATTGTGGTTTTAATAACGGTAACTCAACCCATCTTGTGCTTCATGCTTCTTATTTCATGTCTTCTCCAGACTGGTCTCATGGAAGCCCATCTCCCTCGCTCGAGCTCCTGAATGACAGCCCAACGTTCCAGAAAGCCCGGTTTGCATTTTGGTGAGTACGTCTTCATGCTGAAGACGTTCATCGCGTGATCTAATGGATTGCTTTGGATCCCCCGCAAATACATAATTTCCAGCCCAGCATTCAAACAAAACCAAATCAGCTTTGACTCGGCAAAATGTCGATGAATTCTTCAGAGTAAATCAGCTCTGTCAGGCTGATGTGAAGCCGTCACCTTTTCGTGACATAATATAATATGAAATGATATTGAACAACATGCGTTTGGCACTAAATTGTTAGCGGGTTTTAGTTTTGACAGCAGCAAGTTTATTGCTTTAATCCCAAGGTCTTTTAACCCTCTTTGACATAAATTGAGGTTGGCTTTTGCGGAGTGGGTGTGTGTGTGTGGGGGGGGGGAAGCTTCCATTTTGCTCTCTCTCCCTTTACCTAAAACTGCTTTTAACAATTTATGCTCATACATCAGACACTCATTTTGAATGACAAAATGAAGGAGGGGGGGGAGAGAGGGAGGGAGGGAGGAAGATCTATTAGAATAGAATGAAAAGAGGGTCAGCTTGGGTTAAGCAATATACGTCTGTCTCAGCAGGCACGTCACACTGCTATTGCTCTGGGTGGCCACAAATTCCAGATTGTAGGAATGCATTCCCGGAACCCAATGCAGGTCGAGCATAAATTGGGTGCTCCTGATTGTATGCTGGGGACTCTCACTCCAGTGAGATTGCCTTGGAGAAAGCTTTCGAAGCTTGCTATTATGGAAAAACACAGAACTCAAACCCTCGAATCCACTTCATGCTGGATTATTTATGCTACATTAGCTTCCAAATGTAGCTGGCCTGTTTCACCTAAACAGTTCCTGAACTAGAAATACTGCATTGAGGCTAGCTCGATCTGCAGTAGGGTTACTTTCCACTCCAAATAGGTTTCTCTGCATAATGAGACATTTGGGAAGGGAAGCGAAGGGGAGGGGAAGGGAAGGGAAGAACAAAACTAACGAAGGAGTTGGGCCATGATCAAGCAAACACATATGGGATTGAAGGGGCTGAAAATTGGGCTTCCTTAGTGGTACATTTGGATTACAATGTGGGTACATTGTGGAGCCCTTCTTATTGTGCTACTACAATCACAAGGACCTGTCTCTCTGGCACAATACCCATCCCCTTACCATGAAGGCAAAGAAGACAGGTTGAAATCAGTGGTGGGTTGCCCCCAGTTTGGACCAGTTCACAAGAACCGGTAGTAAAACCGGTGGAAGGCTCCACCCACTGACCCCGACGTCATCAGGAAACGTCTGCGTGCGCGGCCCCATTGCGAACCGGTAGTAAAGCTAAGTAGAACCCACCCCTGGTTGAAATGTAAGGAGGGAATGTTGAAAACAGTCTGTGGAACGGCTAAATGTCTATGAAGCTTCTCAATCATGCAGGTCATGGTTTTTCCAAAAGGCAACTGGACTTCCTTGGGTTTTTTTTTCCTTTGAAAACATTTCACTTCTCATCCAAGAAGCTTCTTCAGTCTGTAGAATTGTTAGAGGACTGAAACTTGTTGGTTAGATTTTGTTCTAAATGCATTGCCTATTATACCTTGTTCTGACACAGTGTCTTATTTTCTGACTTTCTGAAAAATATATCTACATATACATAAGTGGTCTGGGGCAGAGGTGGGTTTCAGCCAGTTCTGACCAGTTCTGGGGAACTGGTAGAGGAAATTTTGAGTAGTTGGGAGAACCGGTAAATACCACCTCTGACTGGCTATTCTCTGCCAGTCCGAGTCCCAGCTGATCGGGAGGAAATGGGGATTTTGCAGTATCCTTCCCCTGGAGTGGGGAGGGAATGGAGATTTTACAGTATCCTTCCCCTGCCATGCCCACCAAGCCATGCCATGCCCACAGAACCGGTAGTAAAAAATTTTGAATCCCACCACTGGTCCATTTTCATGCTTTGCAAAATAAGATACAACAGCTTGGGAATTGTAACTGCTGTGGTATTCCTGGATCCTAATGACTAGGATAGGAAAACTAGAAATAGTTGGAACTTTAAAAAACCCACAAACAACAGCACCAGATTGCGGGCTGAATCAACCTTTCTAAAGGAATGAAGCTCGTCGGGTCTTAGAGAAATAGCTGCAAAGGTTTTGGAGTTCAATTTTGATGTTTTTAAAGCATGTGAATGCTTGTAACTCAAGTGTTTTGGTCAGAATTAGATGTCAGATAACATTTGCTGCAGGCAAAAGGCTGCCTACGCTCCCTCCAGAAAGTCACTCACAGAAAGCCATTTCTGGTGATGAAAAAGTTGGCTTCTGAATTACGCTCTTCGGTTTCTCTTCCCAAATTGGAGTTTGTAGAGAAATGAAAGCAGGTTTGGCAATCTGCCTTTTAGTGGTGCTCTGAACTATCGAATGCTTATGGTGATAGTTCTTTAGAGAGAGATCATGCTTTGCCTTGTGAAGAAAAAAAAGGAACAGCCTTGTCCAGTTCCACTCAGGAACTGGAATTCATCTAAATGCAGTTCAGTCTGTACTGTCATAGAAGCAGTTCAAGGAGCAAAATGACGGCCTTGTACAGCTGCAGCCAAATGTGGAAAATGGCAGGTATTTTTTCCTAGCTAATCCTGAACAATGGCACATGGGATAACAGAATAACAGACCTGGAAGGGACCTTGGAGGTCTTCTAGTCCAACCTACGTCTTCTAGTCCTGCTCAAGCAGGAAATCCTATACCATTTCAGACAAATGGTCGTCCAATCTCTTCTTTAAAAACTTCCAGTGTTGGAACGTTTACAACTTCTGGAGGCAAGTTGTTCCACTGATTAATTGCTCAAACTGTCAGGAAATTTCTCTTTAGTTCTAGGTCACTTCTCTCTTTGTTCCGTTTCCATCCATTGCTTCTTGTCCTACCCTCAAGTGCTTTGGAGAATAGTTTGACCCCCTCTTCTTTGTGGCAACCCCCTAGATACTGTAACATTGCTATAATGCCATTCCTAGCCCTTCTTTTCATTAAACTAGACATATCCAATTCCTGCAACCTTTATATGTTCCAGCCTCCAGTCTCCTCCTTTTGCTCTTGTCTGCACTCTTTCTAGAGTCTTATATCGTGGTGACCAAAACTGAATGCGGTATTCCAATTGTGGTCTTACGAAGGCATTATAAAGTGTTATTAACACTTCATACGATCTTGATTCTATCCCTGTATGTAGCCTAGGTCTGCATTAACAGAGGGATGGCCTAACTCAGGAACCTGTGCCTTCTGAAATGAACCCAATATCTTGAGCAAGGCCATTTCTCTTCAGCACGGAGGAAAGTTTCTTACGAAAAAAAAGATTACATGGTTCCATAGTCCTTTGGACAAAAGTAAAGGAACTCTTTGCCTGCCAAAAACTTTGCCCATTCCTGGTAAAAGCTAATTATGCTTAATGATTTAATCATCCTTCACAGAGTGTTTAGATACAATATCCAGCTCAAACTTGTGTTTCAGGGTATACCTCTTAAAAACAGAAAGGAAAACTCCCATCCAATTCAGCGGATGACATGAAGAAAATTGATGTGTCAAAAGAACAGAATGCACACAAGTCATTGGTGTGACAAATGGAATTGTTATGTTGGTGTATTTATTTTCAGCAGGTATAATTCCAAAGAGAGAGAGAGGGAGGGAGGGTGGGAGAGAGAGAGAGGGAAGGGGAGGCGGACTTCACTTTTATAGGCAGGTAATAATAACAGATATTAACTTTGACTATTCATCCATGCTCTAGGAGACTCTCAACTGATGTTTAACAGAGGGTACCCTAATTACTTCAGTTTTGTGCAGTTCTCTCCTCTCCCTTTGACATGTTGTATAAGTCTCTAGGATGAGCAAACCTGGCCAGCCCCACAACTCTGTTCAAGTAAACACTGATGCCAGGTTGTCACCTAAAGAAAGAAGCTGCCCCTTCCCCATCTGAATGGCATGCCTTCACCAAATGCTTTTTATCTGACAGGCCCTCCACCATCATCGGCCTCTGGCAGAAATCATTGGGACCCCAGAGTCTCTAAGCATCATTCTGATCTCTGAAGCATTTAATAGAGCCACGGCAAACCTTCCAATACAGCCCTGCCTTTCTGTGACTCCTGCTGGCGTGAATTCCACAAACATTTCCAAATCCTGACAGGATATAACTTGGGGAATTCAGAAAGAGGGAGATGCGTACGAATTGAGATCTTGTCCAAGGCATTAGAGAGCAGCGTTCACTTTTGGACAATCGGTAGCCAAGACAGTGTCTAGTTTCTCTCTGTGGGTTACCGTTCCTTCGCTTCTCAATTAACTTTGTTTATCAAAAGCTTAATCTAACTTTGAAAGGGGCGGTGGGAACATTTCCATCTCTGTACCAACCCACCCCACTCCAGTTCATGACCTCCTTAAAGAGTTAGTAGTTACCTTTCCAGGAGGTAAAACCTCATTTCAATTTTCATAAACAGAAATGGAGGATAGGAGAGAAATAAGAGGATTATTTGCTAACTCCTTTAGATTATTCAATGTCTCCTTGCCTTTTTGGATCTATTTGGAACAACTGTACTCTCTGGATATGCTAATCCGTTGCATCTAAAGCAAGTAAAGGGGTGATAAATATTTTCAATCTGGTTGTCCAAAGAAGTGTTTTATTTAAGGAAAGATGATAATTAGTCCTTGTGGGTTTTTTTTGTATCAGCTTTTTATCCAGTAACCTGTCTGTTCCGTTTTTACATCAAGCTTCTTTTGAAAGATGAGCCAGCATTGTTCTTGAATATATATTTCTCTGAAATATACATTTGCATTCTGAAATATCCACTTAGCTCTGTTTTAACTTAAAATATGTGCTTTAGGGTCCATATTTATGAATAGTGATCTCTTGCAAAATCTGTAGAACAATCGCTTTCTTATATATTCCAGTCAAATTTCCTCTATTGGCTTTATTTAGATTCAAGCCTTCTTGGATTTATATCAAATAAGAAATGGCCCTAGGTTAAGGGATGGGAGAATCGGCCCAACTGTCTCAGAACTTGTGCATCACAATACTTATACCGGACCCTTCATTTCTACTCAAAGACTTTCAGGCATTTAATGTATTCGTGAATATCTTTGTGTAGATATTCATTAGTCTAAAACTTGATCTTATAATACAGCACAGGGATTGAGATGCTTACAGTCATCAGTAACTGGATTGAAATAAACATTTCAGCTAAAAATTGCAATAGAAAAAAAAATACTTTAGCATTTTAAGAAATATTTTGACAAAATGTTTTGTGGCTACAACTGCTTTTAATTTTTCAAAATACTGTCTGTCATTTAGAGGCTTCCTCTCTAGATGGATAGTCACCCACTGAGAGAATAGGATGCTAGGCCAAAGAAATCTCTTGGGTGATCCAGCACAAAATATCTTATATTCAATATACACCAAAGTAAATCTGACATGCGAATCAGCCTTAAGGGAGAACCTCATGGGATCAGGAGTCAGAACCTGATGATGAGAATACCTTTGGATGTCAGCAACCTATCAAACTCACAAAACAGGATCCAAGTTAAGGGATTGTGGGAATTGTTGTTCCAAACACCTGAAAGGCATCAGCTTGGCTATCTATGGTGGACATACAACATGTCTGTTTATGTAACATTAACAAGGGTATGGCAGGCTTCACAATTTGTGATAGTCTTTATTCATATTTGTTGAACTAACCATCACGGTTTGGTTCATGGGTTAGTAAGAAAAGTAAGTTTACCCTTTGAGTTGATGCTCCTTATTCATTGCTGATTTTCATTTTCAAATTTGCATTTCATGCTGTGTCAGAATAACAGAGTTGGAAGGGACCTTGGAGGTCTTCTAGTTCAACCCCCTGCTTAGGTAGGAAACCCTACACCACTTCAGACAAATGGTTGTCCAATCTCTTCTTAAAAACTTCCAGTGTTGGAGCATTCACAACTTCGGGAGGCATGTTGTTCCACTGATTAATTGTTCTGTCAGGAAATTGCTCCTTAGTTCTAAGTTGCTTCTCTCCTTGATTAGTTTCCACCCATTGCTTCTTGTTCTGCCCTCGGGTGCTTTGGAGAATAGTTTGACTCCCTCTTCTTTGTGGCAACCCCTGAGATATTAGAAGACTGCTATCATGTCTCCCCTAGTCTTTCTTTTCATTAAACTAGACATACCCAGTTCCTGCAACCGTTCTTCATATGTTTTAGCCTCCAGTCCCCTTATCATCTTTCTTGCTCTAGAAAGAGTCTCCACATCTTTTTTACATCGTGGCAACCAAAACTGAATGCAGTATTCCAAGTGTGGCCTTATCATTGTTCAGAAGTACCCTACACCTGTTTGTGAACAGATTCCCATTCTAGGAGTCCCTTTCAAGCTACACAAAAAAATATATGTTTTTGAGAGGGTCAAAAACCCTGATTCTTCGGAGAGGGGCGGCATATAAATTGAATTAATTAAATTAAATTAAATTAAATATACACATACATACATACATACATGTATATATGTATATATGTATATCTGTTAACAAGAGTAATTAAATGTTCTCCATGCAATTAAATATTTTGCTGTTGTGACAGAAAGCAACATAGTAAGGGAAGTGGTTCCTTTTTATCCTGTCTGTTACGGAACAATAAGACTGATGGATGAGATTCCCAAACTAGAAAGCTGTACACTCAAATATTTCTATTCATGGTGCATTCTGGATGGAAACATATGGAACCAGTCCTTGGATTCCAGTAAAGTCCAGTACCTGCAGACTAAGTTTTATGCTTTTGAATCATTAGACCAGAATTCCCCAACTTTTCTGGCTCCGTAGACTGGCAGTGGTGGAGGTGGTGTAGGAGAAGGGGATAGTTTTGTGCACACAACCTAATCCCTCTCATGGACAAATGGAGCTTTGCATGCTCGCCTATCACTTGTGCAGGTTGGTTCCCAACAGCCGCAGACTGATACCAGTCTGCAGACCAGGGGTTGGGGACTCCGTGCATTAGCCAATAAAGAATGTTGCATAATTATTTAGAAACTTTACTGTTTAGTATTTGGAGTTCTCATGCTTATTATTAAATGGGATGTCTACCTAAAGCAGGGGTCAGCAACCTGCAGCTCTGGAGCCACATGTGGCTCTTTCATCCCTCTGCTGTGGCTCCCTGTTGCCAGTCGGCTCCACAATTGATAGGGCTTTCAGTTAGGACAGGTAGAGGAAAAAGGATGCCGCGCTAGGAGGAGACTATATGGTGGGGGAACTGGACTTCCTCTTGGCTCCAGAATTGAACAGGGGGCTTCTGGTTAGGATCTTTGTGGCTTGCCGACCACTGACCTAAAGCCCTCTTCTTAGGACACTTGGTGATCGGACAAATCAGTCATCAACGCACACATAGACATAAACTATGTTTACCATTCCAAAAAGACAATAGGAAAGCTAAGAAGGAAACAAAAAGATCAGAACACCCAGATAAGCAGGGATTAACACCAGACAAATGATCAAACAGGGAAAAAAAACAACCCATCCAAATCGAGGAATTACCAAGGAATAAACACACACAAACCAACCAGCATTGACAGGAATCAAATCCTGCATTTGCTACTGGATGCAAACAGGGGGAAAACCCCACATTCACTTTCACCGATGATGTTACCTAGATGGATAATGAAACATCTGCAGGAAAATAACCAAGCTTAGTTAGCATCAAGAACTCCACATCTTTTTCTTTCCCCTTTTGAGATAAAAGAAAAAAAAAAGGCAAGGAAACCTTTAGAAATGTTTTGTCTTAGCTTTGAATGTACCTTTGACTAAACAGAACCTTTTTATAGATACATAAAAAAATACAGTAAATAAAAGTGATATAATATAGCAAATGTTTTGGCTTAGTGGAGATGTGTGTGCGTACCAGTATTTTATGTATGAGAATGCTGGGAAGCCTGACATTAAAAACAAATCTTTTCTTTTCACTTAAGCCCTTTTTATAGGGCAGGAAAGAAAAGGCAATGTTTTGCTATGAAAGCACCTTCCCCCATCTGGAAAAAAAAAATGGCTTTTTGGACTCTATTGTGGCTCATTGTCTAAAAATAGGATGAAGACAAATTGTTATCATTTGCGAAAGCCCATGGCAATAATGATAAATGAACAATTTTTTTTTTTTACCCTCTGAAGTCATTGCTTAAGGCTTTCTCTGGGATCAACAATGTTAAACTGCTAAAGTTGCCTCATCTGCATTTGCAGAAGGTTTACAAATGGCTTTGTAAACAATTTTAGCCAGAGCGTTAATCTCTCTTCCACAAGTAGAGCTTGCATGATCTATGATTGATTTGCAATTTAAAATGACACTGAAACCCCAAAACAGATATGAGAGAAACTTTCAATGAATAATGCTTTGGTTGACAAGAAAAGATAAGGCACATCTTTCATCTGATAGTGGGCTGTTTTTGATAAATATTGTTCATAATGGAGAATCTCGAAACCATTAATGTGCGGATAGAACATTACTAGTTTCTGACTGGAAGCTCTAAGGCCGTTTTCCTCAGCGGGAGCAGTAAGTCCGGAGTGCCTTCAACCATGTATCTTGCTTTAAAATATACAGATGCCAGCCAGCAATTCTTCTCCTCACTCCATGAATTGGCTCTTTCCGGTTCAAATCTGCACATTCGAGAGGCAAAAACGGTATCAATGCTGCTTTATTATGGGCTGGAATCAGCGGTCTTGATACCAAAGAAAAGAGGCTGGATGGTTTTGGAGAAATGGACCGTTATCATGGAGATGGGAAGGAATGAGCCTTTCTTTAGGCCAAGTGAAATCGTGGCTTTGGCCCCACAAAATTGGGGTCTTCTGGAAGGGCAGCAAAAGAATTGCTGGCTTAGAATTCTTGATTGGCCAAGTGTGATTGGACACACAAGGGATTTGTCTTTGGTGCATACGCTCTCAGTGTACATAAAGAACAATGATTATCACATGATCATGTAATCATCAAATGGATTACCATTTGTCTGAAGTGGTGTAGGGTTTCCTGCCTAAGCAGGGGGTTGGACTAGAAGACCTCCAAGGTCCCTTCTAACTCTGTTCTATTCTACAAAGCATTATCAGGACCAAACCTCTGTGCATCAGCCATGCCAGAAGCAGCTTATGGGTGATGGAGCCCAAAATATTATTATTATTATTATTATTATTATTATTATTATTATTATTATTAATAATAATAATAATAATAATAATAACAACAACTTTATTGTCATTGTACGTATATACACAGTATACCTATAAAACAAAATTCACTTGACACCCAAAGACCAGGTCCAACACACATAACAATCCTCAAACATCCCCCCACCCACCACAAATTCCCCACCCCTAAACCACCCAAACATCCACACAACAGACCAAATAATGCTGTCCAACAATTAACTGATGGTGGCCCTTTAGTTCATTGTTGAGTGCAATCATAGCTCTGGGATAAAAACTATTCATAAAACGTGTGGTCCGAGTTTTAATTGTTCTGGGCTTATTATCAGGGTATGTCTTATTTTCGGGGAAACAGGGTAGTAGCGTTATTGGTACAAAGAGGTCATGTTTGTGTTGTCATTTTGACATCGAGGGTTCTTACAGACATCTATGTTCATACACAAATTCATTCACAACTTTATAATTAGGGGCAAGGGCACCACGCTTCACTTACACACATTTCATCCGTGTTCTTTTCTCCTTGGAAGGAAATTGTGGGTCTATATGTATCTACCTATCTATGCATGCCCGCGTTATGTATGTGTCTTTATAGATTATAGATACCTGCACACACTCCTGCCTGGCACTGATGCAAATACTATCGAAAGTCCACAGTAAACCCATTTTCTACCAAGGTATGCCTGTCACCTTGACAGACGTGTACAATTGTGGGAAATAAAACCCTCCAACATCTGCAATTATGAATGCATCCAGCGTGCAGCATTGTCCTTGAATGTTTCTTTGGCACTGCCGGTGTCTTTGTATTAGTACTTGGACACGAGGCCAGTGAACGGAGAGCAAAGGGATCAAGATGCAGAGTGGATAAATAAGAGCTGCCCATGTTTGTTCGCAAACAGTCTGCAGCTCTTTTCCAGAGCTCGACGACGAGATCTATTCATTGAAGGAAGTAAAGCGGGTGTTCTTGAAATGAATCAAAGGGATAGGTCGCTTGGCTGGAAGCAGGGACAAGAGGTTTGAAAACCATCCATAATTGCCAGTAAGGAGGCTCTACCATTTTGCTTTGTCCTTGCAGCCCAAGATTGCCATTGCATTGACAAACGGTTAGCATTGAGCCTTCTTTCTTTGTAGTGAAACGGCTTCCAAAAAAAACAGGGACAAACAGGAGTCAGAAAGGAAATTCCTAAGGAAAAAGCAGTCCCGTTATTTTAATTTCATTTTATATACCATATTTTTTGGAGTATAAAATGCTCCAGATTATAAGACGCACCTATCTTTTTTGGTGAGGAAAACAAGAAAAAGAAATCTGCCTCTGCCTCCCAGCAATTTTACCTCGTTGCAGCAAACAGCAAACAACCTGCTTTACTTTCATTTTCGTTTTCAGCATAGCTTGATTAGCACAAGAAAAAAAAAATCTGCTCCCAGCAATTTACTTCCTTGCAGCAAGCAGCAAAGGCCCTCGCAAAACAGCTGAGAACAAAACAGCAAAGAGACGGGAGGCCGATCCAAGGGACAATCAGCTTGTGCTAATTAGGCTGTGCTGAAGCTGAAAGGGGCTGTTTCTTCTTGCTGCTTGCTGCAAGGAGGTAAATTGCTGGGAGGCAGAGGCCAAAGGGTGGGGGCCAGTGGCTGGGCGGGGCTACATTCGGTGTATAAGACGCACCCAAATCTTCACCCCCTTTAAGGGGGGGGGAAAGGTGCACCTTATACTCCGAAAAATACAGTATGTATTCTTCTCTCTGCTTCTGTGTTGTAATTTGAGTTCCCATTTTTGCAGTAGTTTGAATGGGAAAGAGAAAGGGTGAAAACCCTAGGCTGGGAAGGGGGAAAATAACTTTTTACAGTAGAGATGAATAAACTGGCAGCTTCCAGATATCACAGCATCATTGAGAGTGTCCTGACATACGGCATTCTTGCATGGTATGGGAGCAGCTCTGTAGCGGACAAAAAAGCTCTACATAGAATCATTAAAACTGCCCAGAATATCATCCGGCTCCAGTTACCAGCCCTGGATGACATCTTCGAATCTCGCTATTTGAGGAAGTTGCATAACGTTCTCAGAGACTCTTCCCATCCTGCTTACAATCTTTTTGGACTGTTGCCTTCCGGCAGAAGATACAGAAAAATTAAAACTTGGACCACACATTTACTGAATAGTTTTTATCCCAGAGCTATAATTGTACTCAACAATGAACTAAAGGGCCACCATCAGTGAGCTGTTGGACAGCATTACTTGGTCTGTTGTGTGGATGTTTGGGTGGTTTAGGGGCGGGGAATTTGTGGTGGGTGGGAGTGTGTTTGGGGATTGTTATGTGTGTTGGATCGGGTCTTTGGATGTTAAGTGAATTTTGTTGTATGGGTATACTGTGTATATACGTACAATGACAATAAAGTTATTATTATTATTATTTATATTCTGGGCTCCATCACCCATAAACTGCTTTTGGCATGGCTGATGCACAGAGGTTTGGTCCTGATAATACTTTGTAGAATAGAACAGAGTTGGAAGGGACCTTGGAGGTCTTCTAGTCCAACCCCCCGCTTAAGCAGGAAACCCTACACCACTTCAGACAAATGGTAATCCATTTGATGATCACATGATCATGTGAGAAGGACTACCTGGAGTATTTTAGAACATAGGCAGAAGAGTTCCCTGATACACAGAACTACTCTGAATATAAACTTTCATCGACATAATTATAAACTTTCAAGAGGAAGCTTTTAAGTGTTCTTCTACAAGGTGCACTGCCTGATTTTCAGATATTTTCAGTGATCTTGGTGCCTAACCGTCCAAAAATTTTGGGATAGCATGAGCATGAAACAACATATGTTTACAAACCCTTCCAGAACTGGCAAGTCTACTTCACCTGGATTCCAAATTGTGGAGAAGTTTGTAAACACTCTGGCTCAGGTAATCCTTGAGTTACAACCACAATGGGGATCAGAATTTCCATCGCTAAGGAAAGAATTGTTAAGTGAATTGTGCCTGATATTTACCTACCTTAATTACAGCTCTTCTCTCTTCTTTTTCAACAGTCCAGATTTGGGGGCAATTCTCTGAGAAATTGGAAATTAGCCAGAAACTTGTCATTTCCTACTGAGGTAGCTAATTTTTTTTTTTTTATATTAGGCTTCCGTAAATTATCTGTAGAAGGCAGAGAACACAACTTTGGACCAGTGAGCTGAAAAAATACAAGAGTAGGAGAAGGGGCATTGAAAACTCCTCTATGTTATTGACTTGCACAAATTAGTGTATAATCAATTCTGAAAAATCATGTGTTACTTTCCTGTTTGGGATTTGTTTTAAGATTTTCTAGAAAGATGTATTTATTTTATCTACTCTCCGAATTGTGTTCGATATGTAAAGTGACCAAGAGTGATTAATGATAAATAGATTAAAGTGGGAGAGGGCATTTGAAAAATGACTCAAATGGTGCATGTTAAGTCCCTGGCTGGATTCCCCAAATGCAAATTCTGCTAAGTTAATGACCGGAAAATCATGATGGGTTCAATATATGAGATTCGGAATTATTTCAACAAACTTTGTAAACAATGTTTTGCACAGGGGATTCTTAAAATGCCCTCCCTTATGGTTAAATCTATAGGTGATGGAGAGCTGGGTTCCAAAAACAGCAGCCATCCTGAATATTTGCTTGCTTTCATTTTTGAAATTGTGATAGAAGAAAATCTAGCATTAACCAGTGTATGTGAAGATTATCTCACTTGGTTTCCTAGTCACTAAAAGGGGTTATGAAAAAATTAGAGGAAAAATGCATACTAAATTATGTCTACTAATGTCTTGGATTAGGTATTGTTTGTATTTCTTTGAGTATCTATACAGACAAAGACATTGTACATTAGCTCTCCAAATATGATGACATTTAGAAAACTCTTGGACATCCTGTGGATAGTTTCCAGAGGACTGGAAACTAAGTCTGTTAGGAAGAACTTGAAGGAAGCTTGTTTAGGGTTGAAGAGAAGACTGGATGAAGGACATGGGGCAGTGGTCAAATCCAATTTTTTTTTTACTACCAGTTCTGTGGGCGTGGCTTGGTGGGTGTGGTTGGCTTGGTGGGTGTGGCTTGGTGGCGTGGCAGGGGAAGGATACTGTAAAATCTCCATTCCCACCCCACTCCAGGGGGAAGGATATTGCAAAATCTCCACTCCCACCCCACTCTGGGGCCAGCCAGAGGTGGTATTTGCTGGTTCTCCGAACTACTCAAAATTCCCACTGCTGGTTCTCCAAACTGCTCAAAATTTCCACTACCAGTTCTCCAGAACCTGTCAGAACCTTCTGGATTTCACCCCTGATATGGGGCCATGATTTACTCCCTTGCTTAGTAAGAAGCCTCATAGGACTTCTTTGCTCTGCTCTTCACTCTACTTGCTGGGTAAGGGATCTGGCAGGCCTGATGTCATCATTCCTGACTTGAGGAAATTAGGGTTAGGTTGAGGATGGATGACATTTCGGAGAGTCTACTGGAACATCTTCCTCCACGTCTGAGTCATCTAAGCTCTGGCCATGACAAATGATAGCTCACATTAAATGAGCAGAGATGAAGAGAGCCAATTTGGTGTAGTGATTATGGCATCAGGCATAGAGACTGTGAATTCTAATCCTTCCAAGATCGGTAAAATGAGGACCCAGATTGTTGGAGGCAATAGGCTGACTCTGTAAACCGCTTAGAGAGGGCTGCAAAGTACCGTGAAGTGGTATATAAGTCTAAGTGCTATTGCTATTGAGCCTGACATGTCCACCCTAATGTCTAAGGGGTATTTTCAATCCTCCAGGTCATGGCTGTCCGAAAGGTGCTTTTTAGAAAAGGCAAATGGACTTTCTTGGGTTTTTTTTTTCTTTGAAAACAGGTCCTCTCCATCCATTGATGTAAACGGATGTTGTAAATTCCACTTGAGGGGAGGCATCATACCTTTTTTCCTTTCGCAAAAGCCAACAATACTATCCACAGATTTGCCAAGTAGTGCCAATCATAACTACAGTTAACACTGCTGAAGGACGCTGTCTTCAGGGTTCTTTCTCTGTCCAGTGTCTACCCCAAAACCGCAAAAAGAAGAGAAAGAACGTTGCATTGATTGGTCAGTCCCGGTGCTCGTTCCCCATTGTCCACATAGAGAATGTCCTGCTTTTTTGTTGCAACAGAAAAAAGAGTTGGTATTTATCAGGGTTCAGAACTAGTTCAGCCTCACATTTGACAAATTATTTGTGGAATTGTGGTATTCACAGTCACTTAAATAAGAATCTGTCAACACAAGGCTATGCTTTGTTGCAAAAGGTCTCCCAGATTTCTATTTCTTTTTTTTACTCTCTCTCTCTCAAGCACTCAAAGAATGATGGATTGGTGGTAATGCAAATTCACTAGCATTTTATACGCCAGTGCCTTCTTCATAGAGAGGAAACACCCTCGGTATCATCTTGTAAAATGCCTTGACTGTAAAAAGTCTTGCTCAGCGCTGGAAGCGGCTTTTTTAAAAATGGTGCGCTGGAAGGAAAGATGTGGCATTCAAATATTTCCCTCACGTCTTTTTGCTTTGTCAGAGCAGGTGCACATTCGAGATTTTTTTTCCTTCCTTTTTTTTTTTTTTGCTCCCAGACTAACTGGGACATATGCTTATCTGTTCTTGGTAATTAAAACGACTTGATAAATAACATTATTGGGTTTTATGGCAAGTTAAAAGTTAATGCTGCTTAACAGGATATTAAATACAGATAGCTCAAACAGCAAAAAAAAAAATAAAATAAAATAAAATAAAACTAACGTTGTCTCTTTGGAAACAACTTCTGCATTTTAAGAGCCACCAGGGTTGCAGAATGGGTGAATGAAAAGCGGGGGAAAACACATTTTGGGTTTTTCCCTTCCAAGATAGGGGAAGAGTTTTCCTGGACGATGAAAAAGATAGAGAACTTTGGCTGTTTAGGAAAAACGAAGCTTTTGGGATTGTACAGAAACATGGAAGAGTTCTAGTTGGATCCTCTGCTACTTAAGAGTGGCGCAGTGGTTAGAATGCAGCATGGCAGGCTAACTCTACCCACTGCCAGGAGTTCGATCCTGACTGGCTCAAGGTGGACTCAGCCTTCCATCCTTCCGAGGTGGGTAAAATGAGGACCCAGATGGTTGGGGGGGGGGGCAAGAGGCTGACTCTGTAAACTGCTTAGAGGGGGCACCGTGAAGCGGTACATAAGTCTACGTGCTATTTCTACTTAGAATTGCAACTTGGTTCCTAAGTAATAGTGATAAAAAAGACGTGATTTCACATGATCTTGTTCAATAACCTTGACGCATCTCAAGTACTTCAGTTTTACTCTGTACTCAGTGGTTGTGCTAATAGTAAATTACACGCCCAGCCATGCCCAGCAACCCAAATGGTTCTATCATTTAGATGAGGGGTCCCCAACCTTTTGGACCTCAGGCACCACTAAATTCATAATTATAAATCCCACAGACCACTAATATGATCTGCCTAATGACTGGCTGTGTGGGCGTGGCTTGGTGGTCATGTGACTGGGTGGATGTGGCCAACTTGATGTCACTCACGTTGAGAGTGCCTCGCCAGCCACTACTCGCCCCCCCTCCCAGCCACTCCTTCCCTGCCCACCCAGGTTCCTTAGGGCCCCAACAAGAAGCAGTTGTTGGAGCTAAGCAGCCACCATGAGAAACAGTTGGCAAAACAGCTGGCTCAGTTTAAATTGGATCTGACCGAGAAGGAGCCTCGGTAGAAGCACCTCACTGAGGACTACGAGCATAGACTTTCCAAGCGGACGGAAGACCTGAGGGAGTTCAAGACCAGGTACCGGTGCCTGGAGGCTCAGCGGGCTGAGATGGTCAGTTCCAGGCCATGATGCAGTCCCACTGGAACAAGGTCCTCCGGCTCTTCACTACCAGCGGCAATTCCCTCCAGCCTTCACCCAAAGCCCCACACCAGGAGATGGAAGCAGACCCCAAGTCAGAATTTCTGCCCCCCTCCAACCCGCACAAAAAGACCCTGAAGGGGAAGACTCTCGGCAGCAACACAAGTGTTCATTGACCGTATCTGGCCCAGGGGCTCTAGTTTGAGGACCCCTGATTTAGTGCAATATAAAAAATGCACCAAAATTTTCTCGCAGACCACCAGTGGTCCACAGAACACTGATTTAGATCAAGGATGAGCAAAGAATATTTCTTGGACCAAATGCAGGCCTAACATCTTTAATGCAGCCCATAGAACCTTCTCTAATCACAGCAGCTGAAAAATGGTAGTTTCCTATCATTTTGAAGGAAAATATGATAATCGTTACATGAACCCTGACAGACATCCAAGGACAAACAGAATTGTGAAAATATTGCAGAAATAGCACTAATAATCTGATACCCAAATTTCATAATTTTTCATAATTTATACCTAGGCTTATAAAATGAAACAGGGCAAAATGTTTTGTATTTTGTACACAAAGTGATGACAATCCCTCTAACTGCATCCTAAAAAAAAGTTTAAATTTTGCATTGTACCTTATCTATTCCCATTCTGCACAGAGCATATAGATCACTACTAGTTTTAGGACTATCCCTAGCTGTCTATATTGTGATTTTTTTTTCACTGCACAGATTCAGAATTTATTGTGGAAGGCTACAGAAATCTAACATTTGGAGAATTTCGAAAAGAACTGGAAGCTTTAACTACTCCATCAAAGTTTATAAACTATATTATGGTACAATAAGTCACCGTTGATTATTTTTAAAGATAGAAATCCATTTGTTTAGCAAAGAATGAAATAGACCCCCACATTTGCACTGAGTTGATAACACATTTGATAATGTAATGTTTTGAAATATCTGGCTAATTATTTCTAATAGTTTCATGATAATATATGTACAGAATTTTTCTCTTGGATGGGTTCCTGCTTAGAAGATCAAAACACATTTCTCTTTGGCATTCTTTCCATTTTCACAGAATTACTCCAGTTGCCCGCATCTCTTGCCAAGGTGTTTGCAGAACATATTTTGACAGCTTTCTCTCTAAAATTATGACTATTCGTTTTTGGAAAGGGTACCAAATTGTAAATGTGATACGTTTTGGATTCCTTTCAGCAGCACTACAAGTATATAAAATGATGGGGATTTTTGTTGTGGTACTTTCATGTAATATATCATATGAAGAAGGCTCAGAAGAGGCTGTACTTCCTGAGAATGCTCAGGAAGTTAAACCTATCTCAGCATCTACTTCTGTCCTACTATCGCAGCGTCATTGAGGGTGTCCTGACATACGGCATTCTTGCATGGTATGGGAGCAGTTCTGTAGCGGACAAAAAAGCTCTACAGAGAATCATTAAAACTACCCAGAATATCATCGGACTCCAGCTACCAGCCCTGGACGACATCTTCAAATCTCGTTATTTGAGGAAGTTGCGTAACATTATCAGAGACTCTTCCCATCCTGCTTACAATCTTTTTGGACTGTTGCCTTCCAGCAGAAGATACAGAACAATTAAAACTCGGACCGCACGTTTTCTGAATAGTTTTTATCTCAGAGCTATAATTGCACTCAACAATGAACTCAAGGGCCACCATCAGTGAGCTGTTGGACAGTATTACTTGGTCTGTTGTGTGGATGTTTGGGTGGTTTAGGGGCGGGGAATTTGTGGTGGGGATGGGGGGTGTTTGGGGATTGTTATGTGTGTTGGTCTTTGGGTATTAAGTGAATTTCGTTGTATGGGTATACTGTGTATACACGTTCAATGACAATAAAATTATTATTGTTGTTGTTGTTATTGTTATATACTTTAAATCAGAGGTGTCCGATCTTGGTAACTTTAATACTTGTGGACTTCAACTCCGAGAATTGGCTGGCTGGGGAATTCTGGGAATTGAAGTTCACAGGTTCACAAGTTTGCCAAGGATAGACACCCCTGATTTAAATTTTCTATTAGCATATTTCCTGGGTCAGCAGGGCCATCGTGCTGCTGAAGGTGAGGTTTCTTTTGGATAAGATTCTGTCTTACTTTTTAATTTATTTTCTTTATGGTAACGGCCTAATGTATGTGTGCTGGAGGACCATAATTTTCTTAATAAATAAGCAAATAATAAATAAAATCTCAATGGGAAAAACCTATGAAAAGAAGACAAGACATATGATTTTACATATAACAACAGCAGCGAGATTGGCTTTTGCTCAATGTTGGAAAAATGTGAAGACGCCCTCCGAGGATCAAATAATCAAAAAAAATTATGACTGTGCTGAAATGGACAAACTAACATTAGAATTGAAAGGAATGACAGACTCGGAGTATTATATATCATGGGAGAAATGGTACAAATGGATTAAAAAGAGAAAGATGAAACAGGTTCAGACATAACAAAATTTGATGAAGTAAAATATATAGAGCATAAGTATTTTATAGGGATAAGTTTGGTAAATGGCCACAGTTCTGCATAAAAATGTTCTTTTTTCTTTCTTTCTCTTTCTTTTTTTGGTATCTATTGTATTCTTTTTTTTTCTATTTTTGTATGTATGTTTTTGGTTTTGTGTTTATTGAAAAATTAATAAAATATTTAAAATAAATAAATAAAACCTCAAGGAGATTACCTGTTTCGGGAGTTGAACCAATTAGACTCAAGAACAGATGTAAGCGAAATGTTTTAAGGTTATTTATTTACGACAAAGCTGATTTATGCTGAAACAACATCAAAAATTATTTCTTTTTTTTTCCTAGCCCAATCCAGCCAATTTTTTCTAATGAAAGTGAATCGAAATGTAGATGCTTGCTCTCTGTTCTAACTACAGGTAAGTCCTCGACTTACAACAGCTCATTTAGGTACTGTTTGAAGTTGCAACAGCAGCACTGAAAAGAGTGACTTATGAACTGTTTTTCTTACTTACGACCATCACCGCATCCTGTGGTCACGGGGTCAAAATTCAGACATTTGGCAACTAACTCCTATTTATGACAGTTATAATGTCCTGAGTTGTGTAATCACCTTTTGCAACTTTTTCACAAGCAAAGTCAATGGGGAAGCCGGATTTCACACAAGACTTTGTTTGAAATGAAATTTATTTGAGACCACCTCGAAACCTGACAAACTGTGTTATTAACTTAACAACTGCAGTGATTCATTTAACAGCTGTGGCGAGAAAGTTGTAAAATGCAGCAAAACTCACTTAATCACGGTCTTGCTTAGCAAGAGAAAGTTTGAGCTCAATTGTGATTGTAAGACAAACACTACATGTATATTCAAGAGAACATCTGAAGGCCTGATTGTCAGGCCTGGAAGCCATGTTTTTCGCTGGATCTTCAGGCCTGCCACATTTCCTACTGTGGGAAACTGGGAGGGGGAGGATTGTGTGGAGCCAGGGTGATATATATAGTCAAAATAACATTCCTTTCTCAGAGAGTCAAGGACATCTTGCCCTGCATCTGGAGGGCTGGAACTGGGAGGCATCTCCAGTTGGGATGTTGCTTTGAGTGGACCATGTGATGGACATGTGGGTATTGGGCAGGATCTTGAACTTTCCTTTGGGTGGGGAAAACCTGGAAGCTTTCAGATTTGGGTTTTCCCGGATGTGCCAATATGACATCTCTAATAAAAATAGAACTTTGAGGAAACTCAGAGTTTTCTTTCATTGGGGGGTATTACTTAGAACCCTGACATTAACCCAAATCTCCTTTAAAATTCAACCAGCTCCCCGGATACTGGGGTGCTGTCCGGGGTCCTGAACCCTGAACATTGATCTGAAACCAGATTCAGGGAAGATGGAGGAAGACAAGAAAGCTATGGAGGGAACCATGGGGACCAGTTTGGTGACTCCAGTTGAGACCATTTATACTCCTTCCCAAGCCGTGATGGAAGCGGAGGGGGAAAAAATGACACTGATGACAAATAATGCCATATATATAGCTATAAGTTCCTGAAATATTCACCTTGTCTCACTTACCTGTGGTGGAAGGTTGGCTGAGGTTACCGGTAGTTTTCGCTGTTTAGTATACAGTTGTATCGAGAAATGTTTTTCATGTGAAATGTCTCATACGATCATCTCTAGAGCGTTAACCGAGGAAAATATATGTGTCTCCAACATGCTACAGAAGGAGGAATGAGCAGGAGCTAACTGTGAGGTTAATATTTTATGTTTTGAAAAGAGGGAGTGGGAGGTAACCCTATGTTTTTAGTTGGTGTGCTTACCCTGATTCATTTCGATGTGTTGCTCTTAGTCCATCTCTGAAAGAATGGAGAACAGCTCCGGTTTAGGAAAAATGTAAACCAATAGAGGGAACTGTTCCATTTCTCTCTTTGAAAGAAAGAAAAAAAGATTTGATCTCTCTCTTTCTTTCTCTCTCTGTCTCTCCCTCTGTGTGTGTGTGTGTGTGTGTGTTTTAAAGATTTTCACTTTAATTATGCAGCATGAAAACATTGACATTAAACTGAATTTGCAACGGAAACTGCTCTTGTTAATTAACTGTTAAATTTATTGTGGCACTGTGCTGCACACACTTTTGATATTTTTGTGAAATGCTCTAGGAGAACTTGTTTACAGGACAGCAAAGGATGCGCCATGAAATGGAGATGTTGACTAGAGAGTCAGCCTTAATCCCCTCCTTTAGCCTCTGGAACTCCTTCCCACTAGAACTGCTGAATTGATGAAAATCAATGGCACAGTTGCCATAATGTATATTAAGTTTAAGGTGCTTCCTGAACAACCCCTACAGTGGTAGCTTGGTACTCATTGTTAATTGGTCCCAGGAGGTGTGATGAGTACCAAAAATGATTTGGTAAAAAAAACCAAACAATTTTTCCCCCATAAGGATTAATGTAGTGAGTCACAAGGCAGCTGACACCGACAAGTTTTTTTTTTAATGGAATAGAATTCTTTATTGGCCAAGTGTGATTGGACACACAAGGAATTTGTCTTGGTGCATATGCTCTCAGTGTACATCAAAGAAAAGATACATTCATCAAGAATCATAAGGTACAACTCTTAATGATAGTCATAGGATACAAATAAGCAATTGAATCATACTAGGAAACAATCAATATAAATTGTAAGAATACAAGCAACAAAGTTACAGTCATACAGCCATAAGTGGAAGGAGATAGGTGATAGGGACAATGAGAAGATTAATAGTAGTGCAGACTTAGTAAATAGTTTGACAGTGTTGAGGGAATTATTTGTTTAGCAGAGTGATGGCATTCGGGGAAAAACTGTCCTTGTGTCTAGTTGTTCTGGTGTGCAGTGCTCTATAGCATCGTTTTGAGGGTAGGAGTTGAAACAGTTTATGTCCAGGATGTGAGGGGTCTGTAAATATTTTCACAGCCCTCTTTTTGACTTGTGTAGTATACAGGTCCTCACTGGAAGGCAGGTTGGTAGTAATTGTTTTTTCTGCAGTTCTAATTATCCTTTGAAATCTGTGTCTGTCTTGTTGGGTTGCAGAACCAAACCAGTTATAGAGGTGCAGATGACAGACTCAATAATTCCTCTGTAAAACTGGATCAGCAGCTCTTTGGGCAGTTTAACATAGATCAGCAAACTTTGTTTTTGGGAAATCACCTAAGATTGTGTTTTGGAAGTATTTTAATGGATTGAAGACGCCATTTAGAACAGCTTGGCACCAAAATGGCCAAGGAACTGTCATGCATGTAGACAGGTGTTTATTTTAGTGTAATCCCTAAAACATACTTTGTCTACATACAGGTAGTCCTTAAGTTATAACCATTCATTCAGCAGCCATTTGAAGTTACGAAGGTACTGTATTGAAATAGTCCCTGGCTTGATAATATCCAGATAGGTAGGACTACAGTGTTCAAAATTCATGGCCATCATTGTCACAGATTGGGTAGAAGGTCGAGGAAATTTGAATTCAGGAGAAAGTATTACATATTTTTTTCTTGTACATTTCAGTATTCTTTTGATCCCTCAGCAAGTAGTTATTTCTTTGGAGTAAGAATATTTGAAAATGAACAAAGATGAATGATGTCACAAGTTTTAGGATGTCACTGCCCAGAATTGCTTTGTGTGAGAGGAGCATGCAAATAAATATGATTAATAAATAAATAAAATTGCCCAGATAAGACAAATTAGGTACTGTACATTTATATCATTTACATCAGGAGTCAACTGATGAAATCAGGATATTATTAATCAGAATTACATCTGCACCATGCTGTGACTTCATTATGATTTCTACCGGAACCTATGGAATTACTCCTTTATAAAACAGTTGATGATATAAAACTTACCATAAAAGTTAACTGTAAAGCTAATTCTTCCATAAGCAGCCTAGTTGCCTGTATAGAAATCTTTCTGTGATCATTACTCAAAAATGGGTAACTTCATTCAGTCTTTCTTTGATTTAGCTTAGAGAGATGAATATTTTTAGAATTTATGAGCATGTGAAACAGGGAATTACAAGTGAAACTATTAAACAGTGTTAATGACTACAGCAATATATTACTAAGATTTTTCCCCCTTTCATAAATTATAGAGGAAAACATTCTATTTAAAATTAAATGCCCCAAAAAGTTACACATGCCAAATAAGAATACAAAAATTAAAATATTTTGCCCTAGCAGCTAGATTAAAATATTACCATATTTTCAGTAAGGAGAAAATTATTTCTTTTTCTCAATGACTTAGTGGAAGACATATATTCAGATTTAAAGTTGAAATCACTGTTGCGTTTCAGGCTTTTGACTGAGAGAAGTGAAAAGTTGGCTTTCTCGATTATCTCTAGATATTATTCATTCTGTAAAGGCATCATGATTGGGAAATTAGGTTCTCCTATCTAAGGGATTTATATTCCTACCATCTTGGATGGGATTTCTGTGCTCCCAAAAAATCCAGTTTTAAGCCTTTTTCTCTGTACATATTAGACTTGAGCCTAGTCCCAACTGTGCCACCAGAATCCTTATCCAAATACAAGCTGGGCGGATATGACTTTGTAGACGACCCTCACTCTGTCAAGGACCTTGGAGTACTCATCTCTAATGATCTAAGGGCCAGAGCTCACTGTAACAGCATTGCCAAAAAGGCATTAAGAATTGTTAACCTAATCTTGTAAAGCTTCTACACCAGTAATATTGTATTGCAAACTAAGGCATACAAAACCTTTGCTAGGCCAATTCTCGAATACAGCTCATCTGTCTGGAACTTGCACTGCACATCGGACATTAATACAATTGAGCAAGTCCAGAGATATTTCACGAGAAGAGTCCTCCACTCCTCTGCTCACAACAGAATACTTTATGCCACAAGGCTCGAAATTTTGGGATTAGACAATTTAGAACTATGCCGCCTTCGGTCTGAGCTAAGCATAGTACACAAAATTATCTGCTACAATGTCTTACCTGTCAGTGACGACTTCAGCTTCAACCACAACAACACATGAGCACACAATAGATACAGACTTAAGGTAAACCACTCCAAACTCGATTGCAGAAAATACGACTTCAGCAACAAAGTGGTCAATGCCTGGAACGCACTACCTGACTCTGTGGTTTCATCCCCAAACCCCCAAAACTTTACCCTTAGACTGTCTACTGTTGACCTCACCCCATTCCTAAGAGGTCTGTAAGGGGCGTGCATAAGAGCACCAGTGTGCCTCCCGTCCCTGTCCTAATGTCCCCATTTATTCGTATCCATTTCCTGTAATCATAATCATGTTTATACTTATATCTATTATCTTATACATGCTTGACAAATAAATAAAATAAATAAAATAAATAAAATAAATAAAATAAATAAAATAAATAAAATAAATAAAATAAATAAAATAAATAAAATAAATAAAATAAATAAAATAAATAAAATAAATAAAATAAATAAAATCTTGTCTAGGTGCCAAAAAAGAGAGAGAAAACCAACCAAAAACAACAAAAAAAACCCAAATATCTTCAAACAGATTGTCGGGTATAATCAAGGAGTTTGGTTGCAATGATTTCTTAAACTTCCAATTTCATTGTTGCAATGAATTATACATGGAGCTGCCATTGATGTCTTCTCAAAAGCTTGTCCTTGTGATGCTGCCAAATGTTTGGTTGATAGGAACTCAGTTCATCCATATCATGTTAATTTTGAAATAACTTCATTTGTTCCTCATTCCCAGTCTCACTCCCTTCTTCTAAACCTGTTCCTTCAATAAAAATGAGGGCCATGATCAAATCAGGTCCCATCCAACTTGTTCGTTGAATGGAACAACGTAGCCAATGATCAAAATCCACTAAAAGATGGCTATATTTGGTTGGTTCCTACTGCTTATCATCCATTAAAAAAATGCTTGTGTTATAGTACGAGGCTTTAAGTTGGACTGAGATGAATCTAAACATTTTATATTATCTAGGGATATCTAATAATGTAATAAGTATCTAGTAATCATCTAGTAATAATCATCTTGTAATCTAGATAGCTTACTAAAAAGCAGAGACATCACCCTGCCAACAAAAGTGCGTATAGTCAAGGCTATGGTTTTCCCAGTTGCAACGGATGGCTGTGAAAGTTGGACCATAAGAAAGGCTGAGCGTCAAAGAATTGAGGCTTATGAACTCTGGTGCTGGAGAAGACTCCTGCGAGTCCCTTGGACTGCAAGGCCATCAAACCAGTCAGTCCTAGAGGAGATCAGCCCTGACTGCTCTTTAGAAGGCCAGATCCTGAAGATAAAACTCAAATACTTCAGCCACCTAATGAGAAGGAAGGACTCCCTGGAGAAGAGCCTAATGCTGGGAAAGATTGAGGGCAAAAGAAGAAGGAGACGACAGAGAATGAGGTGGCTGGATGGAGTCACTGAAGCAGTCAGCCTGAACTTAAATGGTCTCTGGGGGATGATAGAGGACAGGAAGCCCTGGAGGAACGTTGTCCATGGGGTCGCGATGGGTCGGACACGACTTCGCAACTAACAGCGACAACAACAAGGGACATCTGGAGTAAATAGATTATCTCTTCCATTAGATACCATGAACATTTCACTTAAAGAAAACTGCCCTCCTCCCATCGTTAAAAAATGGCACCAAGTTTTCCCAGACTACTGCCTTCCTTCCATATGGGTTGGGATTTCGGTAGCCGTGATGAGTAGGACCTCTGAGAGATGTAGTTCCACCATATCCAGGAAACGACAGTGAGCCTTCTTAAATTTGTGTTCATAGTACATCTGGAGGGAACAAACATAAGAAGATGGTATTTCATAATGACTGTGTGTGTGTGTGTGTGTATGCACATTGGCTTATGAAAGGAATTCTTTCCCCCTCCCTCTTTCATTATCTTAAAAGAGTAACGCTGAAGTATCCTAAGGTAAATGAATAGGTTACGTTTTCTGCTTGTAATAATGAGGTAGATGTTAGCAACAAGCCTCCTGTCATTGGCTGGCCTGTGACATAAAAGTAAAAACAAATGTATGCGCTTATTTTCTCACAGGCCACCAAGGTGTTGAGCTTCACATATGCTGTGCAGTGCTCACTCATTTTTATGACTTAAAGTAAACAAGGGAGCCCTTCGTCATAAATCTGGCACTCAGACCGTCTTCAATGCCCTTGGTTAAAGCTTCAAATGATGTGCTGAACAGGTTTCATTTCTTTGCTGCACGTCTAGGGTAAGGTGAGGGATATTTTATTTATATAAATAACACATTTAACATTTACATTATCGCTTGACAGGCAAAATAATAAAGACTGGTTTGGGGAATTTCTGATCCCAACTGATAGGTTTTGCACCTCCCAAGCCAATGTGCAGATTGCAACTGAGTTATTCATGGTCTATTTCAGTTGTTCCACTTCTTGTGAAAAGTAAAGAGAAAATATCTGCATATTGTGAAATTAAATTTGGGACCAGACTGTATAGAAATCCCAAGGACTTGGAACTTTACTTTTCTCTGTGTGTGTGTGTGTCTCTGTCTCTCTCTGTCTCTTTTATTCATCTCCCAAACTGGAAGCTGGAGATAAAAAGAAATAAAAATAGAAGAATTCTTTGGGGAGAAAAGTAATATATTGTCCTTTTGTTTTACAATATTGTCCCTGATTGAACAGTGTTTTTCTTCTTGTTGGTTTCAAAGTAACCCAGTGCTTCACAGTCACATAAAAATAAAATTTTGTTATCTGCCGATTTCCCTCCCATTTCCATCTCTACCAGCTAGCAAACTGGAGAAATAATATTCTAAATCCGTTGGAATCTGAATGTAATGTTTGTAGCTGTTTAGTATAGAGACTCAAATTGTTCCCTCCCCCCCCCCCGGAATTACTACTCCTTTGAGTTAAAATGGCCATCGAGGACCATTCATCACGATGAAAGCGTTAATTGCATAAATATCTGATTTGCTGATTTTTCATGTTTGCTATCTGGGAGCATAAAGATTACAGAGTCGAATGCTGACCTTTTTCATGTTTAGGCCGGCATGTTTTTCCATCAGTCAAAAATAATTCTTATGCCTTGTTTTTGAAAATGAGTAGGATTTGCATCTCTGTAAAAGGAAAAAAAGGAAACCAAATGCAAATTCTTTGATCTTAGGAAAAGAGGGGGGGCAAGGGGGGGAATGCAAGCAACATTTTTGCAGTTTGCACTCCAGGTATTCAGAGTGTTTGACATGCGATGCATTAATAATCCTTACCAGAACCCTACAAAATTGTTATGCTAAGCTATAAATCAGATGGAGAACAGAGGTTGAAGGGGTTTTTTTCCTTCATTCAAATTTTTCTTCTTTGGATTCTGAAATTTTGTGACAAAAGTAGCATGGGAAACTGTTTTGTGCCACAAGTCAATTTCCCCATTTATTGCTCGTCGGTGATATTTTTATTATGTATTACAATTATTTCTGTGATACCTACTGATCCTACAAGGCTGGTTTATTTTATTTGTCTGTCTGTCTGTCTGTCTGTCTGTCTGTCTGTCTGTCTGTCTGTCTATCATCTCTCTCTCTCTCTCTCTCTCTCTCTCTCTCTCTCTCTCTCTCTCTCTCTCTATCTATCTATCTATCGAGCCTGGATAGCTCTGCAGACAAAGGCACTGTAATTTAACACCAGCTGTCTGCAATTAAAGTAAGTTCAAATCTCGCCAGGCTCAAGGTTGACTCAGCCTTCCATCCTTTCTAAGGTAGGTAAATTGAGGACCCAGTTTGTGGGGGCAATAAGATGACTTTGTATAAATATACAAAAGTATGAAGGCTATTGCTTAACGCATTGTAAGCCGCCCTGAGTCTCCGGAGAAGGGCGGCATATAAATCAAAAAATTAAAAAATTAAAAATTAAATTAAAATTAATTATCTGTCTGTCTGTCTCTCTGTCTCTCTGTCTGTCTCTCTCTGTGTGTGTGTCTCTCTCTCTCTCCCCCCCCTCTCTCTCTCTCATGTTTGTCCCACCTTTATTATTTTTACAAATAACTCAAGGCAGCGAACATACCTTCCTCCTCCTGTTTTCCAACAACCCTAGGAAGTGGGTGGGTTGGGCTCAGAGAGAGCGATGGGCCAAGAGTCACCCAATTGGCTTTCATGAATAAGGTAGGACTTGAACTCGGGGTATCCTGCTTTTTCGGTTGGTGCTTTAACCAGCAGACTCTAGAGAACAGGGGTGTCAAACTGGTGGCCCACGGGCCAGATGCGTCATGCGCAGGCCATGCCCACCCCAGCTCCGCGAAGGGAAAAAAACGTCGCGGTTCATCATCAGTCACGAGTTTGACACCCGTGCTATAGAACATACATCTGATGAGAACATACAATAAGTTTCATTAGCACCACCCTTAAAAATCCAGCAGGGCTGTTGACTAAGTTCATGTACTCCAAAAGCTTGCAGCTGAGCACCATTTTAATCAGCTTCCTAAATGTCAAGAAGATGAACGAAACCATTTTATTGTTGGAAACTCCTGGCCTTAAGAGATCTCAGCAATGGACCTGTTTCTGCTGGGCAGGATTATGTTCATTTGCTTTCAACTTGGCCTTCTCTTTACGAGACAATGCAAACTTAGTCTCCAGATGATATTTTACAAGAAGAGTCCTCCATTCCTCTAACCGCAATAAAATACCTTATGCCACCAGACTTAAAATTTTGGGCTTAGACAATTTAGAACTAGGCCGACTTCAGTCTGACCTAAAGCTAGTACACAAAATTATCTGCCACGATGTACTTCCTGTCAATGACTACTTCAGCTTCAACCACAACAATACATGAGCAAATAATAGATACAAACTCAAAGTAAACTGTTCCAAACTCGATTGCAGAAAATATGACTTCAGTAACAGAGTGGTCAATGCCTGGAATGCACTACCTGACTGTGTAGTTTCTTCCCCAAACCTCCAAAACTTTAACCTTAAACTGTCTACTGTTGACCTCACCCCATTCCTAAGAGGTCTGTAAGGGGCGTGCATAAGTGCACCAGCGTGCCTACCGTCCCTGTCCTAATATTCCTTTTTACTTACTCTTTTCATGTATTCAAATTATGTTTATACTTTTATCTGTTATCTTATATATGCTTGACAAATAAACTTATGATTATGATTATTCACAAAAAAGCTCTTCCCTGTATGCATATTTATTTTTTCTTGCCCTCAATTAGTTTCCAACATAATTCCGTTCTATTTAGACATTATGAAAGTGCAGCACACGCTGAAAACATTCCAGCTTATTCTCTGTAGATGGGAACACGAAGAAACAACAGTTCACGTTTCCTTTCCATCCTATTTGGCCATGTATGGTTATCCTCATTTTTATATCTGGAAGTTTGTGGCTCGGGGTTTGACAGCTTTTCTTGGAATATTTTTAAAGCTTCTTTTTATTCAACGTTCCAGATGCAAATACTTTTAAAGGGAAGTTAAGTTCCTGTCCCCGTGAGGATTTACACTTGGAACTTTCAACATCCCTCCTTGAACAGAAAAAGGGATAGACTTATAATGAAGTAGTTCATGGTGCAATTAAAATGATGTAGCAAAAAAAAAAAAAAAAGCAACACGATACGCTGAATTGGAATAACCAAAGTTGATTATAAAGGACGTCAAAATTAAATGCTTGATAGAACCGACATAACAAATTCAAGATGGCCATTTCACATCGGAGACAGGATATGTTGTCAATTTGCTGATGTTTTCCAGACAAATTCATTGATAGATGTAACGTTAGGGGTTTTTTTATCGTCTTTCCGTAATTTCTTGCAGGCCCCCACATTAGTTTTTCCAGTTAATAGGTTTGTGGATAATTTAAAGAGAAAACTGTTCTGTTTCATCATAAAAGATTTGTCTGTTTATTCTGAGCGCATAAATCAGATGGACAAGCCAACATACTTGGATTTGTTTTTTAAGGCGTTTGTTGACAACAACAGAACAAGTGATCACAGAGTCCGCCAACAAGCGTGGACATCAATTATTTTTTAATTGTATAGGAGTACAGTACACTAATTAAAACTAGTATATCTTTGCAATGCCAACGGCAAAATTAATTATTAATTTTTATTAATATTCAAAAGCAGCACAAGGAATACATTAAAAGATTTTGTGGTTGGGGTGAATTCTTTTTTTTTTAAAAAAAGATTTTTTTTTAGCAAGGGGGAAGAAAAGAGCTAAATCTGAATAGGTAAAAAAAATGTCATTGCAGGGTTTAATAAGTGGAAAGAATCTTTTTTCCTTCTTACGGTTGAAGACTTAGCTTCAATTATCTGATTGTATTTCCACATTTTGTTATTAACTTGTTTTAGTGGTGCGGTTTATCCCCAAATATTTTACTAAGCAATTGTGGATATGTTTAAATCTAAAACAAACTGATACTTCGACTTCTTTCTCATTCCAAGTTACGCAGTGTAAGATGGATGACATATCTGCCAGTTCGGTCCCTAATAGATGTTATGTGTGGCAACATTTTAGAAAATTATGTTGTTGGGAGATTGAACAGAGATATCATTTCCTTCCCCTATTGTAATATTGCAAATTGGAATGAAACTGATTTGGAAGCATGTGGTTGCCATTATGGGAAACAAAAGAGTAACTGAAACTATGAAAGTTTGAAAAGAAAGATAATTCTAAAAGTCTGGCTAGTGTCTTCCTTCCTTCCTTCCTTCCTTCCTTCCTTCCTTCCTTCCTTCCTTCCTTCCTTCCTTCCTTCCCTTCCCTTCCCTTCCCTTCCCTTCCCTCCCTCCCTCCCTCCCTCCCTTGCTTCCTTACTTCCTTGCTTCCCTTCCTCCCATCCTCTCTTCCTCCCTTGCTCTTTTCTCTTTACTCTTCCATTTTCTCCTTCCTTCCCTTCCCTCCCAAGTTTTTTTTACATTTTCTTTCTTCTTCTGATACCTGCATGCACTCTTGTAGTAGTGTCAGACAGTAAGAAAAGAATGATTCTTCTTTGCAGCACTTCCTAGAATGATTATGTGATTACACAACACCATTTGGCAGTAACTCTACTCAAAAGCAGACAGTAAAACTGATCACATTAAATGTACATTGACTCACACACTTCCTAAAGAATGAGTGCATGTGTGTTTATCTGTAAATGCGTGCGTGCGTGCGCACAAATTCATTTCTATATTCATAACAGCACTAGTAACTTTTTGAACACAGATTGGTTATTATAATAGAAAAATAATTTACCCAGGTGACTTTTGAGCAAGGATTCTGGTATAATTTTTTTGGGGTAGAACAACAGCTTGCATTTGATAGGAATTCTTGTTGCGTTCTGAGGTGCGAAGATCAAGACTGATCTCTACATATGCTGGTACATGACAGCTTTTGCAGTTGCTTCTGGAGGCAATAGGAACTGTTACTATTCTGTGTATCACCTTTGCACTCTTACAATGCTTCGAGAAAACACAACATGCAATTCCATTGATTGACTGCCTAGCTTGTAAACAAATGATAACTTTCTCTTCCACCCAATATTTTTTTTTTTATTTGATTTGTATGCCGCCCTTCTCCGGAGACTCAGGGCGGCTTACAATGCGTTAAGCAATAGCCTTCATACTTTTGTATATTTATACAAAGTCAGCTTATTGCCCCCACAAACTGGGTCCTCATTTTACCTACCTTAGAAAGGATGGAAGGCTGAGTCAACCTTGAGCCTTGGCGAGATTCGAACCTGCAGTAATTGCAGGCAGCTGTTCTTAATAACAGGGTGCTTTAGACCATTGTACTACCAAGGCTCTTATTTAACTGAAAGAGGTCAAGGATAATCTTGCAGGATCCGATCTGGGTCGGTCACCAGGACCAGAGGTTTTGTCTTCCGAGCTTTCGGACTCCTGCTGGAGCCCATCTTCGGGGAACTTCTCTCTAGCCAACTTCTCTAAACTAAGTTGACCGACTTGGGCCCTAAAATGAGACTTGGGACATCAGAGATACCAAATTTCTTGTTTTCAGAATCCTTGAATTCTTCTCCTGTTTGAATTAAAACAGATCTCCGAGAAAGTTCTGTTTTGACACATCAAACCTATGAAAATGTATCTCTGCTGTAGATATTTTGTTCCCCAACAATCATTCAGAGGAGATCAGTGGTGGTATTCAGCGCCCCAGCACTATTTAGCTATGTTTTTCTAAGCCGCGCACATGCGTGCAAGCCACGTGCACGAGCAAAGCGCATGCACGAAAGGCCACACACATGCGCAGAAGGCGCACACTCACATCGCATGGTGAACCAGTGATAAAATCATGTGAAACCCACCTCTGGAGGAGACTGATAAGATGGTAGCCTAGGGTCATTAGAAAGGTTCAACTCAAATTAGAGCTCAAGAGGACATTATGTCGGTAATTGTCAGATTTTACCCAATAGATTTTTCTCAATATTTTTTTAACGTGCAAATCAGGGGTAGTATTCACTTACCTTCACTACCGGTTCACAAATGTGAGCGCGCGCATGAGCAGAGCATCGAAAACAGGACATGATGATGTCTGGGCAGGTGGGCGGAGCCTCCCACCACCGCCGCTACCAGTTTGCCCGAACCAGATAGAACTGGTTGAATACCATCACTGGTGAAAATGCAAACACAGTCCAAAGCAAGCTACTGTCTGGTGAAAAATGGGAGAGGAATTGTTCTTCCTTCCTATCTCAAACACTTCATCAGACTGATGCATACTATCACCCGACCGAGTAGCTTTTGAGCAGCAAATTGGTGCCCTTTGTATTTGCAAATGTAGGTGCCATTAATTATGTCATTGAAATGTGAGTGAAGAAGGAGAAAAATATGGAAACTGTGTTGTCTTCCTGGAAGAATTTTTGTAGGTTTTTTTTTTTTAATTTGCATTATTGTTAAGAGCTTAACATTTTGTTTCATTGTGTTAGGAATAAATAGTGAGAAGAGTGTAGATATCTAAGACTGTTTTTCAACCTGCATTCAAAAGTATTGGTTTATTTGTATGTCTCGCTTAAAAGCACTTCTAGAATGATTATATTGTAGTTTTTGTTTTGTTTGGCAACCAGTGAAAAATGTACCAAAGGTGCTTTTTTTTCTCAAGAGGCAACTGAACTTTCTGGTTGTTTTTTTTTCTTTGAAGATGTTTTGCTTCTCATCCAAGAAGCTTCTTCAGCTCTGACTGAATGGTGGGGAATGGAAGTCAGAGCTGAAGAAGCTTCTTGGATGAGAAGCGAAACGTCTTCAAGGAAAAAACAGAAAGTCCTGTTGCCTCTTGAGAAAAAGAGCAATAGGGACAACCATGACCTGGATGTCTGAGAATCTCCATAGACATTCAGTGAAAAGATATGTGGCAAATCACGAGACATCCCCATACTTTTATTATTTGTTCCTTTTGATGCAATTAAGAGATCAAGATCAAGTGACATGAAGAATTGTCCTTTAATTTGAAAACAATGGTCTAATATTGTGTTTCTCAACCTTGTCAGCTTTAAGACTGGTGAACTTCAACTCCCAGATTTCCTCCGCTGACATGCTTCTTCCGAGCAACAATTTCCCAGAGCAAACTTTATTAACATGACTATTACTCATTCTAGCAAATGGACAGTTTTCTCTTTTAGAACTTCAGGGCTTCTGTGTAGACAAGGCTGGGGACTTTTAGAGTCTCATTCTTACAGTAGTCATGGCAAGGAGGTACACCTCACAGAATTTGGAGAATGGCGTGAGTTGTTTGGTAAACAGTCAGTTGAATTTTTACTTCAAATTTAGCTTTTTGTGGTCCATGGCTTGATCTCTTTAAGCATGTACTTTCTGGGATGAAGATTGAAGTCTCGTGGAATGGCTTCTTGAAGCAACACGATCCCCTCACTTTGATGAAAGATCAAAGCAGCAGAGTTGGTACCTACAAAATGATTGCCGTTGTGATACATGTTTTGTTACTTACTTCCCCCTTCAGACAGGATGTGAGGATTTGCAGGGAGGGGCTTCTTTTGCATTCAATTATACCCAACCAATACGATTTTAAAATTACGGCTGAAATATAGCAATAGCACTTGGACTTATATACCGCTTCACAGTGTTTTACAGCCCTCTCTAAGCGGTTTACAGAGTCAGCTTTTTACCACCAACAATCTGGGTTCTCATTTGACCGACCTCAGAAAGATGGAAGGTTGAGTCAACCTTGAGCTGGTCAGGATCGAACTCCTGGCAGTGGGCAGAGTTAGCCTGCAATACTGCATTCTAACCACTGCGTCACTCTGGCTCTTTCTACAATATATCAAGTTCACGGATCTTTCTTGTTTTTCTTTGTTCTGAGATGTCCTTCTCTGCTATGAAAGAATGATAAGCCCCACCATATTAGTAAGTGAACATTTAAATTGAATTTACCCTCTGTTCTATTCACACAGCTTTTTAACACAGCATGCAAAATCAAAACCAGGCACATTTCTCCGTGATGGGTGTGTTGTACCCCACGGGCCACTGGTGTTCGGTTCACTAATCACAGCTAAATCCAGTTAGTTGTGCTTTGTTCCCCAAGCCATGGTTTAGCAGGCAGAGATTTCAAAGTAACAACGTCAGGAAATCAAGGCTCCTTCAGGCTTGTTCCTAAAGTTATTTCAAGATGTTTTCATTTGAAAAGGGGCAGAAATAATACTTCCTCCCTTCTCCAGTATTTTTAAATCAAACATATACTTGGTGAGAAAAATAGATTACAAAAGAAAAAGATGTATTCTGTTGGGAACAAGGAAAATATACATTTTTGCCATGTTTAGAAATAGCTTAGCTGACTTTCCAAATCAAGCCTCATTGTTGCCTCTTCCCTGCCCCCCTTCAAACTAATTTTTATTGTCACCCAAGCTGATTCTTTTTACACTTCTGCTGCTATATAGCCCTTGTATCAATTTTTAAACCCAAATCTGACAAAAAAAAAAAAAACCCTTTCCAAAAACACACACACACAAAACCCCCCCAAAAAGGTAATGACACTTAACTGCACTATTTCAAAAGGTTTTTAAGTGGAAAAAGGTATTTAGTATTTTTAATAAGCATCTTCAATACTATTGAGTTGGTTTCTTTGTTCATATCACAAGATTAATTATGCTGTCAAACACTCCCAAGGCCTGCTTAACAAAGATTCAGTGATATAATGGTTTCCCTCGTGTTACTTTTTTTTTTTTTCTGCATAGCAATCACAATCAAAATTAGACAATTTAAAACCCTTTCACAAGCCGGAAGTTCTGAAGAGCCTTTTAATCAACAAAAGTAATTTTGCAAACAACTAGATGCAGCGTTTTTTCATATTAACTAACTTGGGTATTGCGGATCTGTGTGTGTGTGTGTGTGTGTGTGTGTGTGTGTGTGTGTGTGTGTGTTTAAAAAAGGCCTCCCATATGCTACATTCCAGCCTCTCAATTGCTAGAAATGAGTCATTCAGATTTATAAGAATGCAAAAGGAAGATATGGGGAAGGCCTGTCCTCATTTGTTTGTCAAAATCTTTTCAAACCACCAACATCTTTTTACTTGTTAATATTTAAAGCTTAAGTCCAGAGTCGTCCACGATGAGATGGGTTGCAAATAAATTTAATAAATAATAATAACAGCAGCGCCCAGGTCAGGGGTGGGTTCTACTTACCTTTACTACCAGTTTGCAACAGGATCGCGCATGTGCAGATCGCCGATGATGACATCCGGGGCAATGGGCGGGGCCTCCTGCCAGTTTTACTACCGGTTCTTGTGAACCGGTCCAAACCGGGGACAACCCACCACTGGCCCAGGTCCTTGGGAAGGACTTGATAGACAGACAAAAAATGCCAAATCCAGTGTGAACATCTGGCTGACTGGGCGATGGACCAGAACACTGACACCCAAATCAAATCACATCATACTTAAGTGGTCAGTAGAGGGGGGTGTGTGCATAAGGGCACCAACGTGCCTATCTCATCCCTGTACTTTTATTCTTTTATTCTTGTTCTCGTTTTTGTTTGACAAATTCTAATAAAATAAATCAACCAAATAAAATTGCATAAAGGAGGAGTTTTGGGTGCTCAATTACTGAAAGCTTTTAAGAAGAGACTAGACAGCTACTTGTGCGGAATGATATAGGTTTTCCTGCTTGAGCAGGGAGTCGGACTAGGAGACCTCTTTTCCTGATATTCTGTTATTGTAGTCCAACCCCTTGCTCAAGCAGGAAATCCTATACCATGGGTCTGTGCCACTGCGTTCTTTTATTTACCAGCTGAGCTCATTATTTCTGGACTATCAGACTTTCCGTAGCTTGCCAAGAATTGTTATCAAAAGCTACCACGCATGTCCATCCACCCACATTCCTTCACACTTTTTCCTTTGTTCTCTTGCCAGAGGTGTCAGCTGCTGAGAAAAGCAGCTGGCACGAACTATTTCAAAATGTAACAATTACTTTTATTAGTTAGTGAGGTGTTTTATTTTCTTTATAACAAATAAATGAGTTTTATTAGAGAATATTTTCTTCGGGTTTTATTTCAGAATATTGCAACTTGGAAAAGCCACGGTCCACCCTCTAATTAAATCAGGGTGATTGTCCCAGAGCCAAAAATGGGATTGATCAATACCCTGACAGTCTGTAACCTCAAACACTCAAAGAGCCATTTGGACCCGTTTCCCACAGAAAAGAAAACACCGGGAGTCACAAAACCTTCTCATGCCTGACTATTTCTTTCTTTTTTTTAAAATAATCTTTATTTACATTTTCCATTAAAAACAAAAGAAAAACAACACATCATATAAATAACAAGCAAGACATCACAACAACAGCAAACAGAAAACAAAACAAAAAAAAAACAAGAAACAAAAAAAAGCAAGCTTACCTATAAGCAGTACCTTAATAACCTAGTATTCGGTACTGTATATCTATATTATAATCCGGAGAAGACAGAACATCTTGCATACCTTTATAAAACAATTAGGTCTATCTGACCTCACTTTACTTGTATAATATAAGTTTCTCAATAGATATAATTCCTCATCTAATTTGGGTTATATTTTCCTCTTCTCTAGCCACCTATAGAATTTTTCCCATGATAAACATATTTGTGTTTGGTCTCTGTCTTTTAATTTTTTGGTCAATTTATCTGCTTCCGCACAGTCTAAACTCTTCTTTATAATAGCTTCCTCTGATGGGATATTTTGGTTTTTCCAAAGTTGAGCGTACGCCAATCTCGCCGCTGTGATGATGTGCAATGTAAGATGCCATAAGTCTCTTTTCATACTTTCTAGCTTGGAGCCGAGTATGCCCGACTATTTCTTGAGCGGCCACAAAACTAGCCTATGTAGTTGAATTAAATGTTCTGTTTCTTCTGAAACTTTTCTTTTCTTGGATTTATCCATGGTTGGCCTACCGGGGGTTGAAAAGCTCAATAAATTGCGTGCTGACGGGTATCGCACATTGGTGGTTGTGACACATTTTTTTTAGTAAAAAAGTTTTTATTTTCTGATCAAAATAGTATACAATATAAACAATCATTCAAACTATCATCAAGAAAGAAGGAAAAAAAATCAATCCATAATCCATCACTAAATTCAATCTTCAACCCCTCCCCACCACCCACCACCCCCGACTTCCCAGAACAAAAACAGGGCATAGATTTCACCAAACATTCGCTAAAGTAAACTAGCTAACTTCAAGATTTAATAGCTCCCAAGACCCCTTAACTCCCCTTTTACAATTTCATCAACCTGCCTTTTTATAGACTCAAAATAGCGTATAATCCAATAACTCTAAGAATTTTAAAACCATTAACAAATATTAAGCATTCAAACCTTAAAAATTCTCTTAATATATCAATAAAGTATTCAATTCATTTGCAAAAACATTTTTCCCCCTCCTACTTTTCTCAAAGTTCAAATATTTTGAAATCTTATGACAAAAAATAAACCTTAGATATTCAATAGTTAAATTTCGACATTTTCTAAGTTTCTTAGAAAATTGGTTGTGACACATATTTTGAGTGACAGGGAGCCATAGCAGATGGGTGAAAGATCCACATGCGGCTCCAGAGCTGCAGGTTGCTGACCCCTATCCTATACCATTTCAGACAAATGGTTGTCCAAACAGCCAACAGCTTGATGTCATAGAATGAATAATATGTTTCTGGAAGGAATTCAGTGTGTCCTTTTCAACGTTAGCATTCTTTGTTTGGAAACAATCTCTGAAGAATAGTCTGTAGTAATGTTTTCATATCTCCCTCAGTCAGGCTTCTTGATTGCCTATCAGTATTACACAAGTCCACAAGAGATTGTTTTTTAAATGTAAATTTATTGTTATTCACTGATTGGTCCTGATTATCGATTAAACGAAGGTAAACGTTCTGCAAGGGATAGTCTTGTCTGAACGGTAAAGAAATCAGTTATGACTTGGGCAATGATTGGGTGAGAGTCCATTAGAGAATTCCAAGGATTTTGACTAGATCAGGAAGGAGATAACCTTGGAAGAGAGCAATGACAAATTACTAACGTATTGCCAAGAAAACGATATGGGGTATCCATGAAATCACTTGAGTATAGTTCAATTGAAGACTTTAATCCAGTGGAAATATTGTTCTGTTTGTTATTTTGGTCTATTTTTATTCTATTTAATTGGTTGCTTGATTCTGGCATAGAGTTGTTTTTCTTATCTTATGTTTCTGAGAAGAGTTTTATTCACACTTTGATACAGTGCTCCAGAATTCTTTCTGTGACATTGGAATCAGCCATCTAATTATCTGTTGGACTCCTGACAATGTAAAGTAAGGAAGTAGAGAAAAATAGTGCAGGGAATGTACATATGAAAGAGTTATGAAGAAAACCTCAGTATTTGTTGAGTTAGAATTGGGCTAAGTATTATGAGGTGCCAGAGGTGCCAGTAGATTCAAACTTTAGAGGGAAAGGCAGGTTGAGATGTTGCTTCTTCTTTCCCCCAGCCTAACCTACTTTCCAGGATTATCATCAGTTTATTTCAACTCCTTTCATGGAACAAAATGAATCAAAGCAATATTTTTGTGCATTAGAATAGACTATAAATGCATTGAACCAACAAATAAATCTAAGGGGGACAGGCAGATTGGCAGATAATGTGTCTATGTTGATCTATGTAGACACACAGACACACACACACAAAATAGGCATAGAGGAATAAGAATAATGAATATAGTTTAAAGAAAAATGGAATGTATCAAAGAAGAATGTATTTCTTTTTTGTGATTGCTTATTTTTCATAATTAAGACTAGGTGACCTTGGGGCCTAGGTGGGCCACCATTCAAGATGCAAGATCTTGACTATAAGATCTGTCTGCTTTAGAGTTCAAGTCCCAAAGGTGCTTTTTCAAAAGGCAACTGGACTTTGGTTTGAAAGATGGGTCAAACTGTCCATCTATATTAAGGCTCTCTCTCAACAGAGGGATATGATATCACCTATCTCCTGTTTATAACACAGTTCTTTCAATAGTTCCAAGAAGGTTCCACAGTCATTTGCATGATTCAGGTGACCCTGAGGGCACAGATAGACCTCCAAGTGGCCTCAATGACTCTCAGAATGAATGTTAATAACCAGACGACTGCAAGGAATATAAATTATTTTATCCTCCACCATTCAGTCAGAATTGAAGAGGCTTCTTGGATAAGAAGTGAAGTGTCTCCAAGGAAAAACAAAATCCAGTTGTCCTTTGGGACAACCATGACCTGGATGACCTCCATAGACATTTAGAGTTCAAATGTACTTGGAATGATTCTTCTTTCAAACAGAAGTTTGTCTTCTGTTTGACCCATGGTCGGCACCTTAGTTGCCTCACATGCTGGGCCTTTTTTAAAAATGGGAGGGACCAAAAAGTATCTACAGAGTCTTCTTTCCCTGGTCTGGACTTCTGTTCAACAGCAGCATCCTTTGATATCCTCCTAGCCCTAGAAGTGACTGCAGGACGCTAGGGAGCCATGGAAATGAGTGGAGTAACAACTCCTGTCAAAAGAAATAACAGGGTCAGAAGATGTAGCTAATGAAGTTATAGCAAGTGGGGTAAAGCACCAATCAAAAGAGGCAACAATCTGTAAATGAGGATATAATTAGCAGGAAGGGGTGAAATTAACATGCTTTGGTGGAAACTCTAGGAAAGACTGTAATGAAGGAAATGAGTAGGTATTGAGGAAGATTCCAAAAGATAAGAGCAAACATTTTACAACAAAGACTACCTAATTAGCGGGCGAGAGAGGAGTGAATATTCTTTAATTAGAAGAAAATATCTGATTGAAAGATACTAAGTGCCTTTAAAAAAAGAGAGAGAGAGGAGAGGAGAGTAATGAGCTTTAGCCCTAGAGTCTCTATTCCATGCTAGGAATCAGAACTGCAGCTTTGGGGGGTTTTTTGTCCCCACCCTTTTCTTCCTGTCTTCTTCCCTCTGGTACACGATCAGTGGATCTGATAGCAGCATCATAGCAACACCACATTCCATAACTGCATCAGGCAATTAAACAGAAACCTAATCTCTGAAGCCATCACTGTTGAATGACTTCCCTGGATTTACTACACATTGCTAAAGTAAACAATGCAACTGGGCATCCTTTCAACAGTGCAGACGGCCATTTGTAAATGTGTAAAGATGAAACTGAATGACGGGGAGGTATAATTCAGGATGTCCATAGATTCTAGATCCCGGATTCTAGTTCCCCATGACAGATCTTTAGAAAAACAACAGCTCATCACACAGCCCGATCATCTGCACCTCGATCAGAAGAAGCTCTCTCCCTCCCTCTCTCTCTCTCTCCCTCCCTCCCTCCCCCCCTCTCTCTCCCTCTCTCTCTCTCTGAGGAAACTTTCTCCATTGGAAATATTTTTTAAGAATCACAAGTGAAATTTAGATTTCATAGTAGTGGCTGCTAGGCTTCTGTTAAAATATGTTTTCAATTATCTTCTCATTTCTTTCTCTCCTTCTCTCTCTCTCTCTCTCTTTTGAGAGAGATACTATGGAAAAATGCGTGTGGATGGAGAGGATTTTGATCAAGGCCTAAAGTCAACAAAACAGTAAATTATTTTCAACGTTATAGAATGCGGAACCCTTCTCCAAGTGGCAGACAAATCATAAATTGTGCAACATATTGTGTGTATCTACACACACATACACACACTTATTATTTACTGGTTAATGTGTTGAAAGGTTTAATGTCCTCCTGGTTATCGTTTTATTATAATAACAAAAGCAGGACTCCAACAAACTACAAACGTCTCACTTTTATAGACATCTATATAATATTTCCTTCTTTCTCTCCCAAAACAGTTCTGAAATATTGATTATCATTAATCTCCCTCTCTCTCCGTTTGGGAGGGGTGGGTTAGGAGAGGGTGCTCTGGTTATTTAATTGTCATAATTAGCAATCTACCTCATCTTCCCAATCTTAAAAAGCTTCTGTCAATTTTCCTGGATATTTATAGATTAATTTTAATATATAATTTAATTTATTGCTGCATACCTTTTGGCTTGTCGGTAACATTAAAATACTTATGGTACAGAATATTTTAATTAAAACTATTTATCAAAAGAGGGCCAGGTAGCCAGTGTCTTCTGTTTTCAGTAGGGGGTGCTGGCAATGAAAGCAAGCAAAATAATGGGTCAATTAAAAGAACACACATATACACACACACACACAAAGAATCTAAAGAGAGATTCTTCAGCAATCTGTTTTTTTTAATATATATATATATATTGAGAGAGAGAGAGAGAATATGGAAGCTTTTTTTTTTTTGTCCTTCTAACAAATGAAATTATGCATTTCATTTTTACTTACCGACGTTAGTGTTCATAGTAATGCCAGTAAAATGTACAGAATAATACACATGGTTAGATTTCAGACTGGAAACAGCATTGAAATTAAGTGCTTTATTACAGCCCTAACAGTAAATCATATCAGTATGAAGTTATCTTTTTTTTTTCTTTACATTATAGGTTTCTTTATTTTTTTTTACTTTTGATTTACAAAAAAAATATATCCCAGAATTGAGAGCCAAAAGGCTTAATTTTCTATTCTTGAAATAGATTTGATCCACAGTGTTGATGTGCCATTCTAGATCTTTGCAAGGCAGGCGCTATATGGGCTTAATAAACTATTAATAAATCAATGTTGTTGGATGCTTCTGTCTGTAATTAATTTGCCTTGATTCTTTTGTGAAATATATAGGAAGCTTAGCTTAGCTTTAGAGATTCTGCTATTTATTAGCCACTCCCCAACCCCCAGTATTCACACTGCCAAAGAAGAGAATTAGCTGACAGCTTAATTCTTCAGCTAGTATGCAAATATTCTGGCAATAATTCGCCACTGCTTCTGAATATAAGTTCAGGAACATTTCATTATACCATTAATAATAATTCTTCTCTTTCAGTTTCTCCTCCTCCTCATGCCTTAATTCTCTATTTCTGTCACAAAACAGATGGCTTAACCTTAATGTATGCTGAATTCGTGGCAAGTGTTTGCCTGAGTCCTATTCAATTAGCATGGAGATTATTGCAATGCGGTACAATATTACAATAATTATTTATGTTAATCTGCAGATTAGAGGGGCCGATAACACCAGGCACACAATAAATTACTTTTGTGCCGAATAACCTCCCAAATTGCTCAGGGAAGCATAAAAAGGTCACTCTGTCTACATATCGTGACTGCCTCAGAAAGCTGATTTGAAGGCTGGTAAGGAAAGACGCAGAAGTGGAAGGAGAGAGGACACCCAAAATGGTGTACGGAGGAGAGAGGAAAAGAGAGAAGGTTGAAACCTCAAAGCTCCCTGAGATAAAGTGCATTTGGACCAAGGGAACCCCGAATGATGCTCTTTGGAGATTTCAACATCCTGCACGGAGTGGTTTAAGAAGCCAGCAGAAGAGAGTTTTATAGCGCAGAATGTCTTCCTTGCCATTTGAATGTCATTCCTTCCCCTCTAACACCTAAAATTAATCACTTAGATTATATCGAGAGGTGAAGATGTCAGAAGGCCTTCATCAAGTCAAAACAGGGTTGCGATTCTACAAGAGGTGAGGTGATCTTTGACGGGCCACCCAACTAATGGGTGTTTCTGGCTTCCAGATTTTGTTGAAGGCCCTGTAAATTGGTGACTCGCAGATCTGACCCTCTTTGCTTGATCTTAACAGTTTTAAACAAAAGACAATCTGGAGACTGCAGTTTTCCAGCCTGTTCTGGGGATGTGAAAAGGAACCATAAGCAATTGTGTTGTTGTTATTGTTTTGAAATAAGTTGTTATTATTGTCAAAAAGAAGTTACTGTTGATGAGATATTTTATTGCAAAAAAAAAAAAAGAAGAAGAAGAAGAAGCTTAAGGAACAAAAAAAAAATCACTGTCAAACAATACTCTGAAGAGCAGGTTAATGCAAAACAAGTAAATTCAAAGTTCAATTTCAAATAATTCTCTGGAATTATTCCCATGACATGATATTTGATAAAGAGTTTTATGGGCATCTCTCATTGCTTCCCTGCCGCCCCCCTCAACAAGGTCATCCTTAGAAATGGCACATGCTTACTCAAAGAAACAGGAAAATTGGCAAAAGGAAATTAACACAGCTTCAAAAACAGGAGGCTTGTAGTTTCTCTTCTGGTTTGCAGCATCCATGCTGAGCAAGGAACGGGGGAAAAAAAAATGCCATGAAAGAAAATGGACTGAGCCATCTCAGAAGGTGGAGAATACATTTTTAAATATTTCTCTTGAGACTGAATGAAGGCAAATATTAAATAATAATATGCATTTTCTACGCAGAACAGAATATTTTAACGATGAAAGAGGAGAAATAGTTGGTCTCCTTCCAAAATTACAAGCTTCATGAGCTTACTCCCGGGTAAAATGTTCTTAAAATTGTATACTTAGTGAGATCCACAATAAAACGTTTAGAGCCATCTCTCATGTGTGACTTCTATTTATGCTCTACCAATCTGCATGTGTTCTGCGAAATAACCCATCAGTGGAACTGTTTGGAGATTGCTGTACAACTCAAGATTCTATTGTCTACCATCAATTGCCAAGGAGCTGGAAAAGTAGTACAATAAAGATGGCATGTGTCATTCTGTTTAACCAAACAGCATGCTCAATGCTGTAACTTTTGTCAGAATGCTGAAACTTCCTCTGCATTTAATAGTTTATTATTAAATAAAGAAGCCGGAGCAGCAGCCACATCTCTCCAGCTTCAAGACTGAAGCTTGTATGTGATCTCTTCCTCATCATAAAGAAATATTGAAGATGCCAGGAGAATATTACTTTTGAGAATTTGGCTTTGAATTAATAGAAGATGCTTGGCTTTTATGATATAGCTCTGCCTGAATGGAAGATGTGATAGTTTTTTTTCCCCCAACTCACTTGATCAGAAGTCCAAAATTCTGCATACTGATACCACCTATGGTCTTGGTAAAACCCTGGGAGAAAAAAAGGAAGGTTTCTTTTTACGCATGTAGAAAGCTCTCCATCCACTGGAAGAAGATTCCTCTCTCCCGTAGATATCTGATTTACGCCTGCACTGAGAAACAAGATGCCTTTGGCTCTTTCATGATTTTTTTTTTTTAAATTGGAATGGCTTTTCCGTTAGCAGAAGAAGAAATAGGAAGTGGGCTATTCCATAAAAGAAGGACGGTGTATCTTCTCTCCCTTGGCTGAATATGACCTGATTGGATTTCCTGACTTCTTCTCATTCTCTGCAGCTGAAACTCTTGCTTCTAGCTGCTAAAAGAAAATGGGAAATAAGCAATACCTTACATTTTCTAAGGTTTTCTTCCCTATTGAAGAGGCTTGTGATTTTTAACTTGTGATTTTCAGGCTGCTTGAGAGTGATTTCAACTTTCTCTTGGTGGGAGTTTAAGCTGAATGTTGGAAGGAACCAGGGGTCGGCTGCTGGGGGTTCACAGGGGTTCGGGAGTACCTCTAGCTAAGATTCTGTGCAGTTCAGAGAACCCCCAAAATCCTACTCCTGCTGGTCCTGCTCACCCTGCCCCTCCCCTCCCAGGAGTCTCCACACGGCCTGTTTTGGATACAGGTAAGTGCAGGGCACGCACCGAGGCTCGGGGAGGGCGAAAAATGGGCTTACCAGAAGTTTGGGAAGGCTGGAAACAGGCCCATTTCCTGCCTCCAGAGGGCCTCTGGAGCCTTGGGAGGCCATTTTCGCCCTCCCGGAGGCTCGAAAAAAGCCTCCGAAGCCCAGGGAGGACAAAAACACCCCCCGCCGTGGTACAGGAGGCCAACTAGGCCACGCCCACCATGGCCATGCCCGCCCAGCAACCGGGCAGAGAACCCCTTGCTAAAATTTTTGAAGCCCATCCCTGGAAAGGACAGGGAGGGGAGGCATTGTTGCTTTCTAGGATACATCTTACCATTTCTTTGCTGCCGATGTAGAGCAGGGGTCTCCAGTCTTGGTGATTTGAAGACTTACTCCCAGAATTCCCTAGTCAACACTAAACTGGAGGGTGGGGGGAGTGTCATACCTTCAGACTTGTAAGATCCTGTTAATGTAACCTTACAATAAAGTAGAAGTACTTCATCTGGTCTGTTTCTCATCTGATAAACCTGGGAAGGTTGACATTAATTTTGCAAGTCTGAAAGTACATATCTCTCCCTGTTTCTTCCATATTCTGAAAAGCTAGAGACGATTCCTTCTGGACTTCTTTTTCTGTCCGTTATGCAACTATGGGCTGAATCCTCTCTTATCTGAGAGTGCCTTAGGCAGCATCTATGGTCTTTCTCAGGGTCCATTAAAATAGTTTTGGAAAACATTTAAACTAATCTGAAAATATGATATGGTAAGAGGCTACAAAGGCCTATTAACAATGTTTAAGTAAGGGAAAGAGTAAATAAAACATTGAGGCCCAAAACACCCCAGTTCCAGCAACACCTGTCAGGCACAAATAACGAGGAGAATTCATTGGGTCCAAAGCACAGAAGAAGTTTTTTTAAAAAAAATTTTATTGTTAAAAAGTACAAACACATATACAAACGACAATAAAACATACAAAACAAATAAACATAAATAAAGTCTTTACATCTTCTTTTTAGACTTATTGCATCGGTAATCTGTATTTATATTTATACCTTTTTTCTATCCTTTTCTAATATGTCTCTTGTATCTATATTCCTAGTACATCATCTCTTCGCGTTTTCTTAATCTATATACAGAAGAGTTTATTATTGCTACATATATATATATATATATATATATATATATATATATATATATGCGATATTTTTGCAATCAGGGTTTTTTCCTATGTTGAAAGATGTTAAAATGGCCATGGTGGGATGAAATCTCTATTCATCACTTTCAGACCTGTCAGACATTTTATGTTGTTTCTTCTGTGACTTATGGGAGACTGGGATAGCACTATTTCGGCCTTTTTAGACCTCTTCAGCCAGATACACCCATATTTTGTGACTCCTCCCTGTAGAGGTCAAATAAACAAATATCCCACCATGGCCATTTTAACATCTTTCAACATAGGAAAAAACCCTGATTGCAAATATTTGACCTCTACAGGGAGGAGTCACAAAATATGGGTGTGTCTGGCTGAAGAGGCCTAAAAAGGCAGAAATAGTGCTATCCCAGTCTCCCATAAGTCACAGAAGAAACAACATAAAATGTCTGACAGGTCTGAAAGTGATGAATAGAGATTTCATACCACCATGGCCATTTTAACATCTTTCAATATAGGAAAAAACCCTGATTGCAAAAATATCGCACATTTATACCTATGAATCAAAATAAATAAATAAATAAATATATATATATATATTAATATATATATATATATATATATATATATATATATATATATATATATATATATATATATAAATATATATATATATATATATATATATATATATATATATTTATATAATAAATATATATATATATATATTAAAATTAGTGCTAGATAAGGGTCAACAGAATTCATGGAGGCTGGACCCGGATCTCTTGTGGTTGCACAATGACTCCAAACTGATGACATATTTAACTCCACCTTCCAGCTCAGCCCATTCCTCTCCTACAACACCCTTATCAAGGAGCTAAAAAATTAGCCAAAGTAGGGGAGTTTGTAGCAAGAGATAAAAAGTTGCCATCCTTGAGTACTTATTGGAGTAAATCCTGTCATATTTAAGGGGAATTATACTAAGAAAATGGCCCTGTAAACGATGGTGTTCTTTTAGTTTACTCAAAGGAATGCTTTCCTATGACATTTCAAAGGCCAAAAAGTTTTGTAAAAATAAACTGGAATAAATGTTTAATAAGACCTATTATTATCCCTTGAATCATAGCAAGTCATTCATAAACACTATTAAATCCTAATAATTATAGTTGTAGCTGTGGGGTTACTACCTTTATAGCTTTTACACAGGTTTTATTTAGAGGTCCAATGGGGACAAGCATACAATTTCTGAAAAAGACCACCAGTAACATTTTTATTCCAAACAGTATTATGTTATGTTAAACATCTGTTCCTGAAAACAAAAACAGAACTGAGGAGTGAATGCTAGTAATGTGGCTGATGATGGAGGAGCCTTTCGTTTAGGGCAGGGGTCTACAACCTTAAACACTCAAAGAGCCATTTGGACCCGTTTCCCACAGAAAAGAAATCACCGGGAGCCACAAAACCTGGGTGAGCGTAGCCAACTCAACATCACTCACTCCCACCCAGTCACATGACACCCCCCCAGCCACGCTTACCCAGATTTTATGCCTCCTGGTATTACCTTAGGTAATCGTCCTTACCTTCTTAGGCCAGGCGAGGACTGACTGGGAGGGGAGGGTGAGGGGCGGGGCCAGCCAGTGGTGGGTTCACCGGACAGGGAGCCACAGCAGGGGGATGAAAGAGCCACATGTGGCTCCAGAGCCACAGGTTGCAGACACCTGGTTTAGGATCTATATTTCTCTCTCTGGGTATATAAGCAACATCCCCAGTTTCATCTCCACATATTGAAGCAACCTCAGTTATGGATGTATAAGCATAACTGAGGTTGCTTCAATATGTGGTAATGAAATTGGGGATGTTCTCACCATCTGTAACCCTTATTCTGAGGAGAAGCATCTGTAACAGATTTATAGTGATTTTATAATAGGCTGTAAAACTCTTATTTCTTACTGTTTGGGAGACACGGTGGTTGTGTTTGTATTAACACAAAATGAAAGGGAGCCAAAATGTCCCTCCCTCCCTCCCTCCCTCCCTTCCTCCCTTCCTTCCTTCATAGTGCTTGGGTACTTGAGGGTCCCAAGCCGTAAAGGGCTTTATAGGTAACACAATTGCACTAAGAAACAAATTGGCATCCAGTGCAGCTCACAAAGTACAGGTGTTTCATGGGCAAATGAGGCATGTCCGTCAGATCTTATGCCACTGCATTCTAAACCAAGTGGAGCTTCTGGGTGGTCTTCAAGGTCAGCCCCAGGTAGAGCATATTGTAGTAGTCAAGCCATGAAGTGAGTAGTGCATGAATGACTGGCTGAAAGGCCTCCTGAGCTAGGAAAGAATGTAATTGGCAGAATACCAGATTATGCCATGCAGAGACCTTCTTTATTTCTACTGCTAGTAGAGATAGATAGTGGAAGTTGTTCTACTATTCTATTATTCTACTATTAACTCAGTAGAAGAGTTTGGAGAAATCTCCTGCTTCAGAAACCAGTATAAGCAGCAAGAGAGTGAACACAATTTAATTGCAAAAGAAAAATTGTACAGCAAAGAAGGGATATCTAAGAAATTATTTTGGAAGATGACCATTAGAAGCTACAGCACATATCAGGAAGCTAGGACCATAAGAAAAAAAAAATGTTATGAAGTTGTGAGTGCTCCAACACTGGAGATGTTTAAGAAGAGATTGGACAACCATTTGTCTGAAATGCTATAAGGTTGGTTTAGAAGACCTCCAACTCTGTTATTCTGTTAAATACATTCAGGGTGGTGCATTGTTAACATTTTAAAGAATGTCTCTAAGGACTGTAAGAATCCTCCCTTTGAAGGCATCTTGCAATTTAAGGGCTGATCAGTCTAAATTCAGTCCATCTTGGCCAGTACTAACCCCGCTAGCAAGCCACATACTGTAGATCACAGGATATAATTTCCCCCTTGACGGCATTTTTGCCTCTCTGTGTAAATTCTACCAATCATTTCTACCTTTGTATCTATACATATAAATGAGTATGTGCATGTTTTCTACATTTCTGATATTTATTGGCAATGAATAAATAGCCAATCTGGGCGTTGATATTTGGAATGTAGCATTTCTGCTTAGCACAGCAAACAGGCATTTGTTCTCTGCTAAATAATGCAGCACCACTTGCTTAACTTCCCAGATCGTTTTCATCTCTTTTGCTCTCCAAGATTATGGAATGATTTGCATGTTAAGTTCGTCTCTTTGCATTTCTTTTCTTGTCCTTTCCTTTCATTCCCCGTGCCCCTCGTTTTGTAGCCGAGATCCAAATGAATGGAATGAGTAATATTGGGCTTTCAGAGAGTCTAGGTTTTTTTTTTTTACAAGTGACACATCCATATTCGTCAAGAGTTCCTTGTTCTCCTTACTGTTCTTCCTGAATATAATCAGAATCATCTGAAGGCTTTTGTTCTCGACAAACCTCTTCTCAATGCCAGAATAGGTGTTAGGCGTTTTTTAAAAAGTGAAATGTAAGATTATTTTAAAAAAAAGAAAAAGGAAGTAAAACTGAGGTAAAAAGAGGTGTATGCTTAAAGGGTGAGACAGGATTCCAACAGAAGACAGTCAGATGAGACTTTTCCTGCCTAGAAACTCCTGTGGATTTCCTTTTGCTATAAAAACGGACTTCTATTTTTCTACTTCTTTGTTCAGATGCTTTAGAAGTCCTTTTTTTTAATGGCGATTGTGAGTTTTGCTTTATTGCGGGGTGGACAGAAGCACACTTTATTTTATTTTATTTTTTGGGGGGTCACACATCTCTCCGTCGTTCTCGGTCAATCTAATAACGATGTCCTCCGTTAAGGTATTTAATTTAATAGCTGGAACAATAAAGTGCACAATAGGCCAGAACACACAGTTGTAGTTGATCGATTGTGAGAGTGCTAGCTCCTGTTTGAGGAAATTTCTGTTTCTTTGTGTCATATAATATATGTGGGTATTTACACAATTTTATATGCATGTATGTGTGTATGTCTGTCTGTCTGTATGCCTGTTTTTTTAATATTTATTTATTTACTTACTTACTTGCTTGCTTATTTATTTATTTATTTAGTCATGTTTATACAGTGTATATTGGAGGTGGTGACCCTTTGAGAGCTGTATTCAATAGAATAGAATAGAATAGAATAGAATAGAATAGAATAGAATAGAATAGAATAGAATAGAATAGAATAGAATAGAATAGAATAGAATAGAATAGAATAGAATAGAATAGAATTCTTTTATTGGCCAAGTGTGATTGGACACACAAGGAATTTGTCTTTGGTGCATAGGCTCTCAGTGTACATAAAAAGACAAGATACATTCGTCAAGAATCATAAAGTACAACACTTAATGATAGTCATAGGGAACAAATAAGCAATCAAATCATATTAGGAAACAATATCAATATAAATCGCAAGGATACAAGCAATAAAGTTATAATCATGCAGTCATAAGTGGAAGGAGATGGGTGATAGGAATGATGAGAAGATTAATAGTAATGCAGACTTAGTGAATAGTTTGACGGTGTTGAGGGAATTATTTGTTTAGCAGAGTGATGGCGTTCGGGAAAAAAACTGTTCCTGTGTCTAGTTGTTCTGGTGTGCAGTGCTCTATCGCGTCGTTTTGAGGGTTGGAGTTGAAACAGTTTATGTCCAGGATGCAAGGGGTCTGTCAATATTTTCACAGCCCTCTTTCTGACTCGGGCAGTATACTATAGGTGTAAAGGTTTTCTTCCCCCCTTTCTCTTCTGTGCCGTCCTGTGATTGACCTGATGATTTACCTCAGGATGTTAGTAAGGGTTCCTGACTCTCTTGTTTACATTTACAAATGTAAATATATATTTATTTATATAAAACAACAAGTTCGTTGTCAGCATTTCTGACTTCGTTTGGATACCTGCTGTGCAATTTCCTGACATCTTCATTTGTAGGTGATTGAAGTCTTAGGAAAGAAGATGCCGAGAGCTGGAAAGGGAACTGCAGATATCCTGCCTTTCTTTGTTACAAACACCTCCATTTAGTAAAGGTCCCCGAAAGAACATTTCATTCATGTGAAAATTCCATCCAATTTTTCTTCTTTGAATGCAACAGAGAAAGCCGTTTCCCGCTCATCAGATTGATGGAGGATTGAAATAAAAACACAGAAGTACTATTCATTCCCGGAATATTTCCCCCTTCTCGCTCAGTCTGACTAGCAATGGCTCCCCAAGGCAACTTGTTATTCAGAAATTGACCAGATTTGTTTTCCTACCAGGCCTATAACACTCCCAAACTGCATTCCTTATGTTCACTGACACCAGTTTCTTGTCCATCTGGCTAAGATACTTAAACCTCTATAATTATTTTCTCTTTTTCTTATTGCCCACAGCTTGCCTTCTTCTAAATATAGGGGCCTCCAAGCTTGGTATCACTCGAGATGCCACCTCAAAAAATTATTAATGGAATTTCTTTTCGACCAGGCCTGAATGCTGAGGCTTCGAAGATCTGTTTGTAAAAGGAGAGATTTCTTTTCCTCTATCTATCTATCTATCTATCTATCTATCTATCTATCTATCTATCTATCTATCTATATCTATATCTATATCTATATCTATATCTATATCTATATCATATCTATATCTATATCTCTATATCATATCTATATCTATATCTATATCTATATCTATATCTATATCTATATCTATATCATCTATATCTATATCTATATCTATATCTATATCTATATCTATCTATCTATCTATCTATCTATCTATCTATCTATCTATCTATCTATCTCTATCTCTATCTCTATCTCTATCTCTATCTATGCAGTATCTATCTCTATATCTATCTATCTATCTATCTATCTATCTATCTATCTATCTATCTATCTCTATCTCTATCTCTATCTCTATCTATGCAGTATCTATCTCTATATCTATCTATCTATCTATCTATCTATCTATCTATCTATCTATCTCTATCTCTATCTCTATCTCTATCTCTATCTCTATCTATGCAGTATCTATCTCTCTATCTATCTATCTATCTATCTATCTATCTATCTATCTATCTATCTATCTCTATCTCTATCTCTATCTCTATCTCTATATCTATGCAGTATTTATCTCTCTATCTATCTATCTATCTATCTATCTATCTATCTATCTATCTATCGGGAGAAAGTGATAAGTTGGAAGACAAAATGGATTTGTTAGATTAACAAATATAATAATATAATATGCTATTATTTCTGGTAACAATTAATAGACTTTTCTGATTAGGATTGAATGATGAAATGTGATTATTGATTAGGGATGGGAAGAAGAGAACTTTTTTCAAAATGGAAATATTAGAGACGGTTACTGAAGTTATTTATACTTGTCTTGACTGCGAGATGCTCAATAGGGTCAATAAAAATGATTATTGGGAAAAAAAAGAAATTGTGGACACAGGGCCAGCTCAACTACGAAGTGACTAAGCAATGGAAATGCTGGGTGTTATAAAAAGACAGGAAATTCTTAACAATTTAATTTGATACTGTTGTGTTTCTACTAATAGGGGCAAAAGACCTAAATCTCTTTACATTGTTGGGAACATTGTACTTTTAAGTCTTCTGCCTGTTGCTTTACCTACCTCTTCTCCTCCCACTTCTCCTCCCACTTCCCTTTCATCCTCCCCTCCCTTTCCCCCCCCACTCTACCTTCCCCTTGCTCCCCTTCCCTTCCCCTCCCCTTTCCCTTCAGTTCCAAGTGTAACTAAAAGCCTTCATCAAAATTTTAAGAGCTCCAGAGCTTTTAGTTGTTGCTTATACTGATTTATTGACATTGACATACTTGCAAATATGAACCCTGATGAACAGGGTTGTAACAGACTAGAAGGCGGAGGAGAAGGATGCAGCGGCAGGGATGGGATGTTAAAACACACATGCAAATGCACGCACGCACACACACCCGCACGCACAAACTCCAAAGTACAGTAGGTGCCACAGAAGGAGAAACTGCCCACTGATTACAACTCACTAATTTGTTATGCACTCTGGCAAATCAGCAGTGATTCATATGACAAATATGGAGAAAAAATTAACAGCTGTCATGTTGTGATGTGTTAATTTCCTGACATTCCCTGCACTGAAGCCAATTACTGATTTAAGGGCAGAGAGAGAGAGAGAAAGAGAGAGAGAGAGAAGGAGAATGTGTGTCCTGTTCGGGCTTCTAATTAGAATTCTTCAAGACTAAAAAGGATGAAGCAAAAGAACTGGGAAATAGATGAACAAGAGAATAAGGCAGGTAGCCAGAGAATCCAATTGTACTCTCTCTCTCTGCCGCCTTCCTTCTCAAAGCTTCTGATTAAACTGCTCAAATGTGTTTAAGCAGAGGGTTTCTAAAACATTTACTTACTTTTATTCAGGATTCTATATGCCCGTCTTTTGTGTCCTAATTGGGGCGTTCATCTGAGCCTAGAGTTTCCATTACACTTGGAAGCCAACGATTGGATAATCATACCTGAGTTTAGCTGTGTCCAAGCCATTCATCATGGAGCTTCAGACAAAACCGAATCAGGCACCTCGACAACTTCCAGGGCTTCTAAAGTGATGAGCCTTTTACAATTTCAGGGGCTCTGCTCTCAACTGGAAGGACTCGATCTGGCAACCTCACTTGATACAAAACCGTCCACAATCCCAAGAGCGGATCTGTCAAAGTCAAGGAAGCAGTTGGTGAATACTGCTTCTTGTTACACTGGCCTTCCAGACTTGGAGGTAGAGGTGAAATTAATTTGCCCTACAATATTTGAGAAAAAGATGACACCGCACTTTCCCCTTACTCTTGGTTAAATTATCACATATCCTAATTAGGATCAAACTGTCCATGGCTGGCTGCGGTGCATTGGGCCAATTTGTTCCCATTGAAAGCCATATTGTGGATTTATTTTGCATCTCTGTCGCCGCAGTCGTGGAAAAATAATGCATCACGCTCCGTTATCGTTCATTCTTAACTTTTAACGTCTACCGGCCAGGCATATCTTACTTGCACATGGTGTGAAATTAGCCTCTGGAGCATTTTTATGAGTTGGATCCTATGCCCATTAATTGTATGAATCTGTTATATCAGTGTGATGAATATACTAGGGATGGGTGGGGAGGAAGACAGGATAAAGAGATGGGAGAATAAGACTTCTCTCGATTGGAAAGGATTAAGAGTGTTTTAGAGAACATGGGAACATGAATACAGAACCTGCCTGAAACTCTTTAAAATAGCCACCTTGTTTCCCAGAATCATGCAATTGCATGCTGCACATGCCATGTGATCCTGAGGAATGATACGGTTGCTTTAAAGAGTGAGTCCATGCATCATGGTACCGAACCACTTCATTTATTTATAACCTATTTTTTCCCTGCAGAAGGAAATTCAATCCTGGTAGGGTTTTTATGCAACAACAACAACAACAACAACAACAACAACAACAATAATAAGCCCTCCCCCAAATTAATTATAAAGTCACAAAAGACAATAGTATCAAAACAAATTATGCAATAATGAAATAAACCAACTTTTGATAGGGACGCAACACAGTTTATAAACACAAAACTCTCCAGTACCATTTCTCTTCCTCAGCTAATATTGTCAAGGATATTATTTAGGTATCCAGTGCCATTCAGAGGGAGAAATCTATTGATAAACTAGCAGAAGCCAGGGTAAAAACTGGATTCTACCCATTTGTATACTTGTTGAGTTAAAGAGATAGCCAGGACCATCCAGTGGGCTCACCTGTTGAGCCCCACAAATTTTAGCTACACCCTCCCCATTTTACAGTCTATTTTTTTAAGTTGCAAAGGGCTCGATTTTATTTATCCTTATTTATGCACTGTAAATTAGAAATAAATATTCTATTATAATATTCTATTATACATACACACACAGACACACACTATACCACATCTTTGACCATTAACGTCCCCAGTACAGTAATAAATAAAAAGTAATCTAAAAAGACAATATATATATATATAGAATAACATTTTTTTCTATTTAATGGCAAATCTTGCAATGCCAAAATCCTATGTATTGCTAAATCTCTTGATAAAACTTAGGAGTTCTATGTCAATCACAACCAGTCTTTAAACTGATCCGATGAAATGCCTGCATAATTCAAATTCATTCTTTTCAAATATGGTACATCACTTTTTAAATCTTTTTTTTCTTTAAAAAGTAAGCACCAGGATTCCCGCCCCCACCCCCTACCCCATCTATGATCCTCCGAAGGTTGTGTTTGCTAAAGCTTTATCTAGTGCATTACAACTCTGTGGCACAGTTGCTTGAGAAGGAAAAAAAAATATATGTAATTTCTTTTTTCCTTTCTCATATATCGGAGCTGACTCATCTTCATAACCAGCTCTAGGGGCCAGGATAAGGAGGATAGCCATAGATTACTACATGCAGGATTTATAAAATGAGAAGGAAGAAATATGCCACATTTAAAAGAGCAATAGAACATGTTTCCCCCCCTCCTTTCTTTCTTTCTTTCTTTTTTTTAAAAAAAATCCCTTTTGCTGATGGCTTGAACTCCTGCAGGTGGGTCTATATCACAGCCTGCATTAAAGGCAATTAAAAAGATCACTCTTGTCGCTGTATTTCACCTTTTCTCCATATTTTTACTTCCTCGCCAGGATGAATAAATTAATCCCATTAATGCATAATTAAGTTTTCAGCCAGGAGAGGAGGGGAAAGTTTAACCCAAACCAATTATTCCGCTGTTGCCACTGCTTCCCTTTGCATCATGTGATTTTAATTTTTTTTTCCCCCATCTGACCAGGTGACTGGGTGGCTCTGCACGAGAGTAGAGGGGAGGGCCAGGAAGGGAGACCAAAACATGCAGATTAATTTTATTCTTTAACCTTCCTAATGTGTCTGCTTGCTTGCATCGTGCTGCCGACAGCAGATCATGGCTTGATTTATTGTACTGACCGTTGCCTGCATCTCTCAGGCTAATGACACATACACTAAAGTCATTGATTTGTATGAATAGCCTCCGCTCTCCATTTATCACAATTTAATGTAAGAGTTTGCAATGCATAAAAAAAAAAAAAAAATCACATGGGAAGCATGGACCCAAGGGCCTGGCCGCTTAGCAGTTATGAATCATTTGCTGCCTTGTAATATATAGACTGTTCTTTTCCTGAAAAATGCCCTATAAGGTCATACTTCTTGAGAGAACATCTCAACAATTAAACCCCAATGCAGACATTTTAAGATAAAACATATAGGGAGTACAAGCGAACAGAAGCTTCCTTTGTGCCCTCTCTCTGTCTCTTTCATCCTTTCCACGTACCGTACCAAGCCAATTTCATCCCCCAGGTGTAGGCAAAACGATATCTCTGCTGACTTTGCTTAGGTCTTTGTCGCTTGTATAAGTTATAATTTTGGCCCTTAAACTTTATTGATTTGCCTTTGAACCCAGCAATGCTCTAATAAGGAGAAGTCTCCTAGGAGTTGGCCAATCGCCTTCTCCCTGAAGATCATTTACTTAAGATTAGACCTTCTCCACAGATACGCGCAAAAGAAAACAAAACAGAAGTCACTGGCAATTACAGTATTTGGTAGAAATGCCAAAGTACCACCATCAGTAAGAATGATACAGATCTCCAATCTCTATAAGGCCCCTACTTGTGTTGACGTCTTTGGAAGTGGCGTTGGTCAATCAGCAATTATTTTCCCTGAAGATAGAAGAGTTTTTTTGAAAAAATAAGAACTCAGTTTATATTAACAGCTTTCTCTCCCTTCTTTTAAGAACTCTACACATAGTCCATGACTGCAATTGAGCCCCAAATTCCTGTTGTTAAGCAAGTTAGGTATTAAATGAGTTTAGACCCATTTTATGATCTTTCTTTCCACAGTTTATAAGTAGATTTGGCTTTCCCGTTGACTTTGCTTGTCAGAAGTTTGCACAAGATGATCCCATGATCCAGGGGTGAAATCCAGCAGGTTCTGACAGGTTCTGGAGAACCGGTAGCGGAAATTTTGAGCAGTTTGGAGAACTGGCAAATACCACCTCTGGCTGGCCCCAGAGTGTGGTGGGAATGGGGATTTTGCAGTATCGTTCCCCTGGAGTGGGGTGGGAATGGAGATTTTGCAGTATCCTTCCCCTGCCATGCCCCCCAAGCCACACACACCAAGCCACACCACGCCCACCAAGCCACAACCACAGAACTGGTAGTAAAAATATTTGGATTTCACCACTGCATCCCTCTTAAATACATGCCAGTTGGAAGCATCCACATTTTGATCATGTGATGTTGCAACAGTCTTAAGTGTGAAAAATGGTCATCAGTCACTTTTTTCAGTGCCGTTGTAACTTTGAAAGGTCACTACATGAATGGTTGTAAGTCAAGGACTACCTGTAGTCATGAAGCCATTTACTCCAGCAGTTTAGTGCAGCCGAAGTTCTATTAGTTTCATTCCTAGCATCTCCAAATGGTAGAAATGTTCTAAGTGAATTCTGAAATCAAATCTTCCCATTGATATATCTGACTCTTCTAAGGAGTAGGAATTGGAGCCCTGAGTCTTGACTTGATTGATGATCTCCATATAGCTGAGAGCCCATTTGTGTCCACCGCTCGATTTCTTTTTTCAGATGTCTAACTGAACATGCAAATGCAGGGAGGCAGATAAATGTCCTTTGTGCATCTGGAAAGCACATCATCTGCAAGATTTTGGAATTCAGGAATCGCTGGTAGTTAGATGCAAACACCATAGCAATGGAATATATTAAACATGATTTACACAAGGTACACATCATTGCTCAGCACAAAATTGTCCTACGTTGAATCATAGATACTCATCAGGGGAAAGCATGGATTGGGTTGGCTTTCAGAATAGATCTTTGAAGATCTAGATGAAATTAAGCAAAGGACAAATGTTTTACTCCTGTGTATAAACTGCTTACCTCTCATTTAGAAAGTGGCTTAAGGCACTTTTTGTCATTTAAGCAATCTATGTAATAGCTAGATCATTGGGTTTCTTTTTACAGCAGTCCTAAAACTATACCGTTATAATTTTTAAATATGCTTTTCTTTAATTATTTGCTATATTGTTCACAAATCTAATATAATTAGCTTGCAGCTGTGTAGAATGGAAAATATACTAGATGTGAAATCTTTAATCAAATTGAGACAAAGTGACTGACAGCAGTCCATTAGGTTGCACTATTTTTGAGTTCTGTCTTTCTGACTTCCTTCAAAGTCATATTATAGGCTAAAAACAAAACAAAACAGCAAAACTATCATAACCTTAACATGACCTTGGAAATATCCATTAAGATATGGTGGAAGCAGAGATTAAAAATTGGTGCTGTGCGCAATTGATCTTTAGACAGTATGATAATAAACATCTGTAATACAGATGCAACATTTATCTGAAACCAAATACAAATGCAATGTGAAAAGTGTTGGTACATGCAGAGAATTTGTCTCTGGTCCTTTAGGTCAGATGTAATTCTTGGAGTTAACTTCTGTCTGGTAATCATTTCACGTAACAGTGACACAGACTTTCAGGCCAGAGGTAAATACTATTTTGATTCAAACTCAGTTGCTTTCAGAATAGTTTCTTTTGCATCACCTTCTTCTCTATCAACATGCTTCCAACTCTAACATGTTTTTTCACTTCATGTCTATCCTGGAGTTTGGAAACCTGCATTATTAAGTCTTGTCTAAAATGGAGCTGTGGGATTACAATATCTCTGCTCTTAGTTGGGAGGAAGCTGAAGGAAGCTGCTTGATTGCTGAAATGTTTTCACAGAGAAGCTCAATTTAGATGAACTTTTTCATTTCGTGTGAACATGTAAGCTGGCTTTTGCATAGCTCTGCACTGATACAGTGCGCACAAAAGAACCCTGCATTGAGTGTCCACATGTACAGGTGGTCCTTGACTTACAGCTGTTTGTTTAGAATTAAAATTCTTTATTGGCCAAGTGTGATTGGACACACAAGGAATTTGTCTTTGGTGCATACGCTCTCAGTGTACATAAAAAGAAAAGATACATTCGTCAAGAATCATAAGGTACAACACTTAATGATAGTCATAGGGTACAAATAAGCAATCAAATCATACTAGGAAACAGTCAATATAAATCGTAAGGATACAAGCAACAAAGTTACAGTCATACAGTCATAAGTAGGAGGAGATGGGTGATAGGAACGATGAAAAGATTAATAGTAATGCAGACTTAGTGAATAGTTTGACAGTGTTGTGGGAATTAGTTGTTAAGCAGAGTGATGGCATTGGGGAAAAAACTGTCCTTGTGTCTAGTTGTTCTGGTGTGCAGTGCTCTATAGCGTCGTTTTGAGGGTAGGAGTTGAAACAATTTATGTCCAGGATGTGAGGGGTCTGTAAATATTTTCACAGCCCTCTTTTTGACTCGTGCAGTATACAGGTCCTCAATGGAAGACAGGTTGGTAGTGACTCTCCAAAGTTACAATGCCTCTGAAAAAAGTGATTGATAGCCAATTCTCACACTTATAACCATCACAGCATCCCCAGGGTCATGTGATCAAAATTTGGGTGCTTTTCAACCGGTATGTATTTACTATGGTTGTAATATCATGTGATCAGCATTTGTGACCTTCCCCCGCTGGCTCCAGATGAGCAAAGTCAATGGGGGAATCTGGATTCGTTTAATGACCCCATGATTCACTTCACAAATGAAATGATTTGCTTAATAACCATGAAAAAAAAAAAGTCATAAAACCGGGCATGATTCACTTAGCAATCGCTTTGCAATTTTAATTTTTTAAGCTGCCCAGAGCCGTTTCAATATGAGATGTGCAGCAAATAAATTTAATAAATAAATAAATGGAAATTCTGATCCCAGTTGTGGTTCTAAATCGAGGACTGCGTGAATAGCACCGGCTTTACCGGGAAAAAACAATTGCTGTATCCAGAGAATGCAATATATTAAACATGCACTGGACTATGAAAAGAAAAAATAATATTTTTGCAACAATTAGGCACACACTAACTTATGCACTGGCTTTTATGCATATTTCATGGAGCTGTTTACTCTGCAATTCACTACAGATAGTTACCATACATTAACTGCTGCCCTATGCATGGGTGTTACTCTCACTATCCTGCAACAGTTTAGAAAACGTCTCTCTCTTTTGAAACTCTTGCCAAAAAAAAAATGAGGAAAAGTGTCTATCATGACTAGAGGCATCTCATTTCCACACATAAATATATTAAGTTGAGAATCTTTATAATTTTTTCCTGCGTGTTCCTATGCTTGTAGAAACAGGGAGCTGCTAAAAGCCAACATGAAATTAAGTGTATAAAAACAAAAGGCCCATTTGGATATTTTATGTTATTTCAGAAGCAAGATTGAGAATGACACCTCAAAGTAAATAGCATAGCAGAAGGAAAGGAAAGGTAAATTCTCATATCTGGTGTTGTAGTATTTGGTATTAGACAAATTCCTTGTGTGTCCGGTCATACTTGGCCAATAAAAAATTCTATTCTATTCTATTCTATTCTATTCTATTCTATTCTATTCTATTCTATTCTATTCTATTCTATTCTATTCTATTCTATTCTATTCTATTCTATTCTATTCTATTCTACTCTACCCTACCCTACCCTACCCTACCCTACCCTACCCTACCCTACCCTACCCTACCCTACCCTATTCTATTCTATTCTATTCTACCCTACCCTACCCTACCCTACCCTACCCTACCCTACCCTACCCTACCCTACTCTATTCTATTCTATTCTATTCTATTCTATTCTATTCTATTCTATTCTATTCTATTCTATTCTATCCTCTAGGAAATTGTCCAGGTACACACTCAAGCTAATCTTAAAAATGAGCAGAGTGAAATCTTGCATCAAAGTTGTAGGTCAAATACTTGGCTACATCAAGCTCTTGGCGATTTGTCACTTGTCTAACATAACAAGAAATCTAGTGGATTGAAAGGACTAGGTGTTTTCTGCAATTGTGTTGGTGTGGAAGCATAACAAGAAATCACACAATGCACATTGTTTGGAGAAGAGTCTTGTTCTCATCATTGGCGGTCTCTGGGGTGAGTCTGCCTTGATAGGCTCTCTAAACAGAAAGAAAATACCAGAGGGTTTAAATTTCTGTTAATTAGTGGAGACAATATTTTTTTTAAAAAAAGAAAGAATCCAATTATATGCCCAGTAAAATGAGCATTTTATCGCCATTATAATTATTTTGTCATTATTTATAAATGCTTCATTCCTGACTTCTCAAAATAGCCCTGCCACTATTCATTTTCTTTGTGCAAAGACGTTGAGTGGGCAGGCTTCTTATTTTATTTAAAAGTGGAGGAGCTGTATGGTTGGGGGCAGCCCACCTGAAGTGCAATCTTACTACTCAGGCCAAGCTATTTTGGAAAACCAACAAGGTTGTGAAGTTTGGATTTTCTATTTGATAGTTGGTACAATTTGACAGTCAAGATTTAGATTAATAGCCGGGGTGTTGATGTAGAAAACTGCCATAAAATGAATCTGGCTATTGGTCCATCTTGTAAAAATTACGGCTCGCTCTCAGACTCCCCTAGAGATAACATACAAGAAAAGTGTACACCACTGAGCTACAATCCTTGCTTGATCTCCCCCCACCCCAAATAATGCAGACAAGGAATTACAATGAACCAGTAAATGAGCAGAATGATGCTTTATCAGCAATAAATAAGCATCAGTTGAGCTGGTTCTGTTCTGCAGCTTCCAGCAGAAAGAAAATCAGGAGTTTTTCAAAGTAGAAAATGTAGAAGGAACATCATGATCACCCTTGTCAGAATTCTGCAGTCCATATGTATCCAGAACAAGCCTATTAATCTAGAAACAGATGTTGAGATCCAAATGATCAAGGAAGAGTTATTAAAGGTATATGTATTATAAACAGTCTGCATCTCATAGTGTTTTCCCTTGTGTGTATATGTTTATGTCTGTGGGAGGGAAAGAAGTCTCTAATTGAGAATAACAGAGTTGGAAGGGACCTTGGAGGTCTTCTAGTCCAACCCCCTGCTTAGGCAGGAAACCCTATACCATTTTAGACAAATGGTTATCCAATCTCTTTTTTAAAACTTTCAGCGTAGAAGCATTTACAACTTGGGGGGGCATGTTATTCCACTGATTAGTTGTTCTAACTGTCAGGAAATTTCTCCTTAATTTTAGATTGCTTCTTTCCTTGATTAGTTTCCACCCATTGCTTCTTGTCCTACCCTCAGGTGCTTTGGAGAATAGCCACTTCAGACAAATGGCTATTCAGATTCTTCTTAAAAATCTCCAGTGTTGGAGCAACTTCTGGAGGCAAGCTGTTCCACCAAAGAATTGTTCTCACTGTCAAGAAAGTTTTCCTTAGTTCTAGGTGGATTCTCTCCTTAATTAGTTTCCACCCATTGTTTCTTGTCCTGCCTTCTAATGCTTTGGAGAGTAGGCCGACACCCTTTTCTTTGTGGCAGCCCCTGAGATATTGGAACACTGCTATCTATATTAGCTCTAGTAGAAGACGATGTAATGATCAAAACAGCAGCCAGAAGAGTCAAAAAGTTGTTGAACAGGATTAATTCATTGGCACATTAATTAAATAACTTTCCTGTAATGACTTTGCCTGATGCAAAAACGATAAAGGGGGACAGCCTGTGTTGAGCAGGTATAGTAGGAAGACCTTTTAGTCTGCTGTACCCCAAAATTAAGAGAGATCTGGTAGCATTTTCAGATGAACACATTTTATTGATGATCACACAAGCTCGCTGAGGAAGCCCTGCCTTTTAATAAAACCACTAAGTTAAACATTTTAAATTGCTGCAAATTATGCTGAAGAGGGAGCTCAGGGCCCCTCAGAAAAAGCTTTGGCAGTTGCTTCTCAACATCCTCCCTAGTCAGAGACGAGGCTCTCATGAACAATTTGCTATACAAATCAAAAGCATCCTTGAGAAAGAAGACATACTGACAATTAAATTAGATTAGATTACCTATTGTAATTTAGAAGGATCAACGTTAAGCATCAGATTTTGGATAGTGAAACGGAAAAAAAGATCATAGTGGGGGAAGTTACCATTCAGATTAGATTATTTAGATGAATAAAGAATTATTAGAAGAGAAGCATTTGGTGAAAGGCTCTGATGAATGCATATTCCCCTCCCTTTTCTTGCATCTAGAATATATTAAGGAATGAGCCCCAAAATGACCAGAGACTGATTGTGCAAACCAGTTATTTAGGATTTTGCCAACGTCTTTCATAATATTCATAGCCTTCAACTCCCTGTAAATTTTCAGCAAGTCATTAAAATTCCTAAGCTCTGTAATTAGGTCTCTCCTGAAAGCCATGGAGGTAGTTTCTGTATATTAGCAGTGTATAAACCTCTCTGGGGAAGTGCAAGGGCGGGCATGCTAGTATTCCTCTTTTGTGTTGTAGAGTTTTGTTCTTTGCTCTCCTATGCTTAGCCTAATGACTCTGGGAGACTTTGAGAAGGTAGGAACACAATTATCAAAGACCTTTGAATAATCATTTGATCGTTTGCTATTTCAGAGCAGGCGACGGAGGCTGCTTTCGATTTGCAGAGTTCCTCTCCCTCTTCATCGGAGGTGATCTCTGCATTATATTGCAGGGATATTATTTCTTCTGGCATGCACACACTTTTCTGCTCCAGTTCTGCAGCTCAGTCACTCAAAGGGGCATGAGGGTTGTTTAAACTTTCTTTGGTTTGGACCATGGCTAGGTGTAGCAGTCTAATATTGTAGGTGAAACCCCCTATTTTCTCCACTTGTTCAGTCACTAAGTCTTGTCCGACACTTCGCGACTCCATGGACCGTAGCATGCCAGGCTCACAGGTCTTCGACCATCTAATGGAGTTTGCCCAAATTCATGTTCATTGCATTAATGACAATATTGTATATCTCTATCTATCTATCTATCTATCTATCTATCTATCTATCTATCTATCTATCTATCTATCTATCTATCATCTATCTATCTATCTATCTATCTATCTATCATCTATCTATCTATCTATCTATCATCTATCTATCATCTATCTATATCTATCTATCTATCTATCTATCTATCTATCTATCTATCTATCTATCTATCTATCTATCATCTATCTATCTATCTATCTATCTATCTATCTATCTATCTATCATCTATCTATCTATCTATCTATCATCTATCTATCTATCTATCTATCTATCTATCATCTATCTATCATCTATCTATCTATCTATCTATCTATCTATCTAGATATAGATAGATAGGTATAGGTATAGGTATAGGTATAGGTATAGGTATAGGTATAGGTATAGGTATAGGTATAGGTATAGGTATAGGTATAGGCAGTGGTGGGATTCAGCCAGTTCTCACTACTTCAGGAGAACCGGTTATTAACTTTCTGAGCAGTTTGGCAAACTGGTTTTGGAAGAAATCATTAGGGCAGAGAACCAGTTGTTAAATTACTTGAATCCCCCCACTGGGTATAGGTATAGGTATAGGTGTAGGTGTAGATGTAGATGTAGATGTAGATGTAGATAGATAGATATAGATAGATATAGATAGATAAGTTTGTTGTTTTCTTGCAGTTGTTTCATTACTAGGTAACATCATCAGTGCTAGTAAGGAGTAGGGTTTGCTCTCAGTTTATATTCTATCTAGTGGCTTGTCCTGGGATGGTCTTAGAGGTCCTTTGGTGAGGCTGTTTACTGTTGGCTTGTTTGGCAGTTCCTTGATTGGGTTATTGTTGACTTGATTATTGGTCTGATGATAATCTTGGAGTCAATTCAGGGGTGAAATCCAGCAGGTTTTGACAGGTTCTGAAGAACCGGTAGCAGAAATTTTGAGTAGTTTGGAGAACTGGCAATATCCTTCCCCCAAGAGTGGGGTGGAAATGGAGATTTTGCAGTATCCTTCCCCTGCCATGCCCACCAAGCCACGCCCACCAAGCCACACCATACCCACCAAGCCATGCCCACAGAACCGGTAGTAAAAAAAAATTGGATTTCACCACTGAGTCAATTTATGCTCATTTCAGTGCTGATTGCTGGCGGGGAGTGATTTTCCTGATTCTTATGTCCGAAAGGTGCTTTTTCAAAAGGCAACTAGACTTCATGTTTCCTTCATGTGGCAGAACAGAAGAAGCTTCTTGGATGAGAAGCAAAACGTCTTCAAGGAAAAACAAAAATCCAGTTGCCTTTTGAAAAAGCATCTTTGTGCCAACCATAACCTGGATGACATAGACACTTGATTCTTGTGTTTTTCAGACATGGCTGAAAGCAGGTCTTATCACGTTTGCTTGTACACAACCAATTCTTCCCATCTTGTGTTTCTCATTGCAGAGTGGAGGCACCACCCTGTCCTTCTATGAAACACATTCAAAAAGAATGATGACTTTTCTCAGTTATATGAGAAATCTATGCAGATTTCATCAATGAACCAATTAATTGATGGTAATGCTCAATTATTCAATTAAGATTTCTTCAGCTGAGTGACAGTCTTAATATTACCCATTTAATCAATGCCATCACTTTTTGTTTGTTTGGTTTGTGGTATCAATATTTCATCCTTTCTCCCCCTGTTGTAGCCTCGTTGTAAAGTAGATTAGGCAAAGAGAAATAGAACATTTCAAAGAAGAGTTGTACTACAGATCTGAAGTTGATTTGGCCTTTACCCAAGTCTGGTTCTTCAACCTGAGCTTTATAAAGAAAAAGAAAGAAAAACCTTGAAACTGTGGGATTGTGCTAAAGGTGACATTAGAGTACTACTACTATGGAACTCTTTCATTTTAGCAGATATTTTTCAAGAGAGAGAGCTGTGGTTTAATGTTTAGATTCCTGGGGTGAGAACTTTGAAGGCCAAAATTCAAATCCAAGAAGTACTTGGAACTCTTATTCTGCCCATTCTCCTTCAGAAGGATGTTGTTACAATAAAATCAGAGATAAGAACCATGTATACCTATCTGAGTTGCATAGAGAAAAGGCAGGATATTGCTGTAATAAATAACTCCAATCATATCGGCTGAAAATCCTACTGTTATCTCTCGACTGACCTCCCTTTGAGCTACAGATATAAACCTTGGCATCCTTGGGTTAAGAGAAGAAAGATACTTAACTTTAGAAAGTAGTTTGTTGAGGAATATTTGTGAGATGGGGGAGTGTTATCACTTTACCAGGTCTTTATTCCATCTACAATCCAGATGTTGTTTCACCATCTTCAGCACAAGCTCTTTAGTGAGTCTCATGCCTGTGATTTTTGTTTAGGTCTAACAAAGTACTAGATAATGAAGATGGAAAACCAATAAGAGAGGGCGGAGAAGGCTATAACAAATGGTTTAAGATGGATTTGGTGTGTAATTACTTACATTTTTCCGTTAACTACTATATAAGCAACCCGTTTTAACGAGGCAAATTGGTTTGGGGAAGATACATTCCACTTGTCCAAAATTTCTGCAGAGGCTGATAACATAAAACTTTGGGGAGAGAGGGGGGATGCAGATGTACATTTGTGTGTATATGCTTTTCCTTCTGCTTTTTTTGCTGTGTGGCAGTCAATTTTCCAGAGAGCTCACTTTGCAAATATGTGATTAATCATATGTGTGCTGGACTTGCCGATAAATACCAAAACCTTAAACTCTTAACAACTTCCTCATTTTGTGTGGTCATTTCCAAATAGCTAACAACCAGAAATAGTCAATGTATGCTAAAATCAATATTTGGAGGGGGAGGAGGGTCTCCACATAAGATTGATTTTGCTCTCTGAGGACTTCATTTTGCTCATCAACAAAAACACATTGTCCTCCATAAATAATTGAATGCTGGTGAAACTCTGAAGATTCTCAACAGGGTGGATTAATCAGTGCCTGTAAGGGAGGGTTCTTATTTTACCAAGTTGCAAATTTACAAATAGTCCCAAAAGGGATATGGTGTTGATCCAGAGACCCTTAAAAACAATTAACTTGAACTTGAAAATTAGGGAAGTTAGTCCTCATTTCCAATGAGTTAGTCGACGTGAGATTAGGGAACCTTAATAAAGAAAAATATCTCTTATGAGCTAAGCAATGCTGGACATTTTTAAAGTATGGAAAGAGACAGGACCCATAAAATGAGTGGCATTTTAAAAACAGGACTTTCTAAATCTCATTTTACTTCAGTGTTTATAGGCATATCCTCCCCAATGGGTCCATGGCTACAATTAAAGCAGAGAGTTAATTTAAGGTTGGAAACCTTAAGGTGGAAACAAGTACACAGTACTTGTTTGCTATTTTATTTATTTATTTTATCCTTTTAAGGAAAGTGTAATCTGCCCGGAGAATTTTTGAAATTGGTTAAATTATAAAAATAAGAAATATGTACTACTCAACCACTTTAGATTTTAGTTGTCACTGAATAGGTTGAATGTAGATGCAAAATTCTTAACAATAGCTGTTTTGTTCATCCTTCATGTTATTGTTAGCTACTAAGTGTTCTAGGGTTTTCTTGCAATTTTTCAAATTCCTTTTTATAGTGGTTCTATTGTATTGCTAGCCTTATTACCATGTTTGGTCTTTGACCATAAATACATTTTGACTGATTGGTAGCTACAATTTTTCCTCATTTAGCCCAGATCGTATTAATCTACATAAGAAACTACACCAAACTTTACTTCCAAATGAATATTTTAAAGCCAAAGCAAAACTCACATCAGAGTTTTTTGCAACAATGAAAAATCAGGTAGACCATTCAAAGTTGTTCCATGTGCTGGTCTGAGGAGCTAAATTTGGCATTCTTCAAATTCTCCTTTGTGTGAAAAAGAAGATATTCAGGAAATCCAGTAAAAAAAAAAAAAGGAATTGGGGAAGTCTTCAGAATTGAATTATTCCAAATACACACAAATACATAATTGTGGCATCTCAGATGCAAAATTCCTTTAATTATGGTATTATCTCAAACTGTACATTACTACAGATAAGACTTACAGAAAAGTAACAAATGAGTTCAATATTTGTATTAACTCACAATCCTGAGCGGAATTAAATGCAACTGAGTAAATCATGAAGCAAGGTGTAATTTACTGGGCAAACCTCCCAAAGTTACCCGATTGTATTCCTATTGGAATACTCATTAGTTACAGTTCTAGCGGGGGCTTTTCTAATGAAAATAATATTTTCCTGCATTTTATATGAATGTTGGGCACACTGTTGACTTTCCTCTCTAGCAAAGTGTTAGCAGTCGTTGAAACCTTTAATATCTTAAAATGTTGCAAAAATGTAGATGTGATGGGAAATGAAAAAGGCTTTGTTCTTTAGAAATCTAAAAATAGATGGAAAGGGTCTTACTACATTCTCAAGAGTATTATGGATTTTTTGGCTGACATTAGTTCCTCTGAAGTGAATGTCAGACTTACTCAGAACAGTTATAAAAAAACAAAGAAAGCTGCCCTGTTACCATTATTAGAAGGGCAAGACAAATGAAATGCCATGATAACCATTAGGCAAGAGAGAGAGAGAGAGAAAAGAAACTGTAAAATATATTTGTATATTATCTGGTATAGCAAATGGAAGGTCCCATGTTAAAAGTGGCTAAACAAGGAAGAGAAGATACCATAATATATCCTTAGGGACCCTCTTCGCTAAATCTACCTGTTTCCCATAGGAAGATCTACTGTTGTTTATTGCAAACGTTTGAGAGAGTTCAAATATATTCAAATATAATAAGGTAGTTTAGCGTCAATATTGTCTCTGCCTGGAGATGGGGCCTGTAAAATTGGGGGAGAGAATGCTGGACATACATATTGCAGGAAATTGAGATATTTTTGTCTCAAGGGGGCTTTGGGAATTCAATCTGAGCGCAAGAAATGAAGAATTAAGGGGAAAATGCTGTATATTATGCAGCTGCCAATATGCTAAAGGGTCTGTTCTGTAGGCAATTTTGGTACTACACCAATTCATTTTGGTTGGAGCTTTGCAGTACCGTAGCCCGTATCCAACACCTTTACCTCTCTCATTGTGTAGGTGTGTGTTTCCAGAGCACTAAGAGTAATTAACATGGGCAGCCTGAAAGCAGAATATGCCTTTTGTTATTCCAACGTTCATCCTTTGTATATTTAAATACTGGTAGTCCTCAATTTATGACCTCTATGATTTCTGTTGCTAAGCACTTCAGTTGTTAAGTGAGTTTTGCCCCATTTTACTACCTTCCCTGCCTCTGTTGTTAAATGGACTCCTGCAGTTGTTAGGTTAATAACATGTCATTAGGTTAATTAGTGACAGGGTTGTTAAGTGAATCTGGTTTCCCCGCTGACTTCTGCTTCTCGGAAAGTTGCAAAAGGGGATCACACGCCCCTGAGACACTGCAACCATTATAATTTTGAGTCAGTTTGCTAAGCATCTGAATTTTTTTTTCCCAAGAATTTTTTATTTTTAAACATAACAAAACGTAAAACAACCATGATCCATTACAATCACAGAAAGTGTGTCGATCGGTTAAAAATCTTTTGTGCTTAATCCCATATCCACAATTTACAAATTATTTAATTTCTCTTATTTGACAATTTTACATATCCCTTTATATTATTATTCTCATTTAACAATTATTTAACAAAAGTTTGACTCCCATAAAAAAAAAAAGAAAAGAAAAAAATACTTCTTATATTTTATCATTACATTAATTTCATATTTCATACTTCGTTTCCATACCTTATTATCTAGCCATTGGTAAAACAAATCCCATATCAAATAATATTGTTTGTCTTCCTGTTCTCTAATTTCAAATGTCAATTTACTCATTTCAGCACATTCCATAATTTTCTTAATGACTTCATCTTCAGTAGGTATTTTCTCTTTTTTCCAATTTTTAGCAAATACAATTCTAGCCGCTTCATTCACAATTAAATATCTCAGTTCTCTATTATACATTTCTGGTAGAATCCCTAATAAAAATGTCTCAGGTTTAAAGTCAATGTGTTTCTTTGTCATTTTTTCCGACCATGTGTAGATTTTGGTTCAATATCTTTTAGCTTCTGTACATGTCCACCACATATGGTAATATGATCCTGGAGTCTGATGACATTTCCAACATTTCTCCGATTTGTTCTTGAACATTCTGGCTATTCTCGCCGGGGGTAGATGCCACCTGTAAAACATCTTATACAAATTCTCCTTATATGCTGTAGACATTGTCATTTTATAGTTTTGCGACCACAATTTTTGCCATTTCTCTAAATCAATGCCAAGTATCTGGATTTTGATCACGTGGCCATGTGGATGCAGCAACAGTCATAATCATGTTATTATAGATAAATGTATGTTTAGAGATGAATAAATATACAGAAATAAGGGGAAAAGTATTAATATCATATTATGTTTAAATAATGACTAAAGCTCAAGAACTATATGTTTATATGAGTACTAATATTATTGTAAAGTGACGGAAGAAGTTCGGAACCAGTGATGTCATATCTACTGTATGTCTAGTGTTTTTTTTAATTTCATACTATTCATAAAAAACTTTTTAACAGAAAAAAAACAGTCGTAAGTATGGAAAACGGATGTATGTCACTTTTTCAGTGCTGTTTCAACTTCGAACGGTCACTAAACAAGAAGAAAGGCAAGTCGGTGACTACCTGTTATATAGAACAGCAGCAGCAGCAGAGGTAAAAAGTAGGACACCAGGTGATCTTCACTCTGTTCTATGCCATGAAGGAAAGAATGGCTTTTGTGCCTAAGGCAGAACTAGAACTCACAGTCTTCCGGTTTCTAACCTGGTGCCTTAACCAAATTGGCTCCGTTTGTTTATTTAATAAATTCATCTCCCTTCTTTCAGACATATATCAAGACTTGATGACAGTTCTTGTGCAGAGATTGTAATACCGGGAGGTGAATCCACGTCCTGACCGATGACTTGTGTTTTTTTTTCAGGCTGATTGTTAGTCCAAAGTCTTGGCAGGCCTTGCTAAAACTGTCCATAAGTTGTTGAAGGTTTTCAGCAGAGTGAGCAGTGACGGCAGCATCATCAGCGAAGAGGAAATCCCATAAACCTTTCAGCTGGACTTCAGACTTTGCTCTCAATCTAGAGAGATTAAAGAGTTTTCCATCTGATCTGGTCCGGAGGTAAATACCCTCTGTTGCAGTTCCAAAAGCATGTTTCAGCATGACAGCAAAAAAGATCCCGAATAAAGTTAGTGCGAAGACACATTCGAAGAGACACTTGTTTGGCAGGCTGAGGCAAAGAGGCAGTCCCGGAACCAGCGAAATCTGGGGGCTAGGCAGGGGACAGAATGTATCTGCCGTCAATGTGGAAGGGATTGCCACTCTCGAATTGGCCTTTTTAGTCACACTAGATCCGTGATGGTGAGCCTATGGCACGCATGCCACAAGTGGCACGCAGAGCCATATCTGTGGGCACGCGAGTATTGCCCTAGCTCAGCTCCAGCGTGCATGTGTATGCCAGCCAGCTGATTTTGGGCCCACCAGAAATCGGGAAATGGGCCATTTCTGGCGTCCAAGGGGGCAGGCCATTTTTGCCCTCCCCAGGTTTCTAGAAAGTACCTGGAGCCTGGGGAGGGCAAAAAACAGGCCTACCCGGCCCACTGTGCCATTGCATGCCAAAAGCGGGAGGAGCGCAGGGGGGGTTGTATGTGCATGCATGGCGGGGTGGGACACAGTGAATTATGGGTGTGGGCACATGCACACTCAACCCCCCACTCTCCCCCCGCTTTTGGCACGCGACGGCAAAAAGGTTAGCCATCAATGCACTACATGCTGTTTTAGGACCTCTTTCCAGAGCACGATACCATAGTCTCTTGAGACTGAAGGATGCCAGTGATATCAAGACTTGATGACAGAGGTGTAAAGCTCCTTGTTTCAGCCTGGCACCTTTTTACCATGCGTTGTGACCCACGTAACAAAAGGTTGTGGTTTCGATCACATGATTATGGATGCCCCCTCGTTCCAACAGCCCTCTTTAGATCTTAAAGCCATTGTTTACTGTTGCCTTCTGCTCCATACCAAAAGATAAAAATGCTGGGATTTGCAGCCCATACAATATTTGCTTAAGTGTGTGCCCTTTGAATGTAACACTTTCCGATTAGCGTGGTGGTCCTTATGAATATTTCATTATTGGTTAATTTTTATCGCCTATTCCAACATGCTAGTTAAAAAGGGGGGAAAAATGGAACCATTAAAGGCATAATGTCCAACGAGTGTGCAGTCTAGCAGACTGTAATATTTAACCCTTGCTTCAATTCTAAGAACTTATTTCCTATCTTTTAAGACTTTTTTGAGGATGTATTTTATAGGAAACTAGAAGTGGGATGAAAAAGCCAAATCACTGGACTTCCTCCTCAGTTCTCAGCTACGAATAAAGCATTGGGAGCATCACACCTTGATTTAAAATGCTGCTTACAAAAAGCAACTGAAGAAGTACTGAAAGTTGTTATCCAATGAAAAAAAGTTACTTATGGTCACACTATGGGTATATTTAGAAATTCCCCATCCAGATATGTTGGTTTTTATTTATTCGGGGCATTTAATCTCAATCTTTAGCTAAAAGGTGACTTCTTCCTGTTTAGAATAAGTGTGACTCATTCTTGAACTTTACAATATAAAATTCATAACACCAACAGAAGAAAAAAAAAGCAGGTTAGGCACAAATCAGGTGAGATCAGTTCCTATTACCCAATTGCTTGCTTGCGTCTCCCTCCCTCCCTCCCTCCCTCCCTCCCTCCCTCCCTCCCTCCCTCCCTCCCTCCTTTCTTTCTTTCTTTCTTTCTTTCTTTCTTTCTTTCTTTCTTTCTTTCTTTCCCTTCTCTCTCTCCCTCACTCCCTCCTCTCTATCTTCTCTCTACTCCCTCCCACCCTTACTTTTTCCTTCTTTCTTTCCTCCCTCCTTCCCTCTTCCCTCTCTCCTCTCTCTCCTCCTTCCTTCCTTCCTTCCTTCCTTCCTTCCTTCCTTCCTTCCTTCCTTCCTTCCTTCTTGCAATTAGTTCCAGGTATACCTACAGGAGTGTCTGCAGAACGAGGGCAAAAAAGGCAAGATGGTCCCTGCAATAGTGCAATCCCAGCTGGGCCTGTGACTTTATGCACACACTTCCCTGGGAATATGGCTACATTACTGGCGTGTCCCTAAGCAATATGTTAACACTAGATGAAGTAGATGTGGGATGTGGGTTTCTGCTTCAGGCAGGAAGAAGAAAGTTGTACCATTGGATGAACAAAAAATGCAAACGGAGGGACGCTGCGATATTTTTCAAAACAGACAAAACCAAAGCATCCATTTTTCCCCCCTTGTGTTCCCTTCCTGTAATTGTAGGTTTTATTTCACTTATCGGTTTGAAAACAGATTACCAGAAAAGGATGACAGGGTGGGGAGTGGGTAGAAAGGGAGGGGAATAATACCCACTTTTACCCACTCTAAAACAATATTTTAAACGAGGAGGATGCAAATGGATTCTCAAGAGTATAGAGATGTTGTTCCAGGTGGCAAAAATCCAGGCGGTGCTTTCCTGTCCTTGCTGTCAAACAAACAAGACACGCACAAACCCAAACAGAGAAATATTATGATTTTTTTCCCCCTCCTCCTTTATTCATAGCTGCTTTCTGTGTCCACTTTTTTAAATGTGGGTTTTTTTCACTCTCTTCTTTTTCCTGTCTTTTTTTTTTTTTTTAACTGACAAGCCCACAATTTCCAGAAAAGAAAGCTAGCATTAATTAAGACAGTGCCAGCTGTAATTTTCTTGGGAAGTAAATTTCTGCACAACTAAAGGTTACAGAGACCTTTTCACTGTCAAAATTTACTACAGGCTGTGAATGTTAATGTTTCTAATGAAGACATGTTCTCTGTCCCTGAACTTAAAAGTATTCGGACAGAAAGGCAAGGAGGAAAGAAGGGAAGGGAGGAGGAAAAAAAAGAATGAATGGAAAATAAAGAAAACTGGGTTTGACGAATGTATCTAGAGCTTCTGCACTAATATAGGCTTATGCCTGCTGATGCTCCTAATAATGATAGTCTTTGGATAATCTTGTTTTCTAAACAAGGAATATTTCTATAAATTGGCAATTTTGTATGACAGGTCAACTTACAGAGGGAACTCTTTGCCACAAAGACAGTGGTATAATAAGCATTTAACCTCTTAGGCCAGGGGATTTCTAAATGGACTCTACTCTGGGAATGTTAATTGAGCAGGACTTCAGTTCCTTTGCCCACATTGGATTAAAGGATCTGGCATCATTTTTTTTTTTAAATTTCTAATGTTTAAAAATGGTCTTCAGTCTTTTAGCATAAATTGTTGCCTGATAGACAGAGGAGCAGTCTATTACAGCCAGAATTTTTATTTTTCTTCCTCAGGAAGTTGGCTGTGAGACCATGAGAGAAAGGCCAGAATTTTAACAGAATAACAGAGGTGGAAGAGACCTTGGAGGTTTTCTAGTCTAACTCCCTGCTCAAGCAGGAAACCCTGTACTATTTCCAACAAATGGCTGTCCAATCTCTTAAAAACCTCCAGTGTTGGAGCATCTACAACTTCTGAAAGTAAGTCGTTTAATGATTGATTGTTCTGTCAGGAAATTTCTCCTTAGTTCTAGGTTCGGCCTTTTGAGCCTTTCTACCTGTTTTTGAGTAAATTGGTTTTATTATTTTTTTAAAAAAGGTGACCTTGACCCTGATTGTTTGCACAGTAGTTAGATGTTTTAGGCTGGATTTGGCTTTTTTATACATCTGTTAAATCCTTCCAACATCTGGAACAGGCAGATGTTGTTTGACGATATTAAAGGCATTTTCACAGGATGTAAGCTGTTCCAAGTAGAGCTGTCTATTGCAATTGACTGATGGCGATTTTGTCAATGCCCATGGTGTTCAAGTGGTGCTCCAGATGTGTTCCAAGGCACCTATTATTTTTGCTTTCTTTTGCGCGGTTTGTTCCGTTTCTGTTTGCTGGTCTTTGTATTTTGTGAGTTTTCTCCAGTTCTTTCTCTTCGATACTGCTGTCTCGAGGTACTGCAATGTCCACTATCCAGACTTTTTTTAATATAATATATTGTAGAACTTGTATATCTTTATAGGGGAAATGGAGAAAACCACACTAATTCAGTGTCCCTAGGTAGGTTCCATCTGTTGCTTTCCCTGACTTGCATGTATAGAGGGAGATTGTATATAGTGGTGATTGTCTACTTTTTCAAAGGAGTTCTTCAAGTGCCAGACAGTCTCCACTTTTCACATGACTCAGCACATTTTTCTTGTTCTCCTGCTTCTCTTTTCTCCCCCATGCTATCTGCTGAGACTCAACCAGGGGTGCTATTCAGCAGGTTCTGACAGGTTCTGGAGAACCGGTAGAGGAAATTTTGAGTAGTACGGAGAACTGGCAAATACCACCTCTGTCTGGCTCCAGAGTTGGGAGGGAATGGAGATTTTGCAGTATCCTTCCCCTGCCATGCCCACCAAGCCACACCACAGCACACCACGCCCACCAAGCCATGCCCACAGAACCGGTAGTAAAAAAATTTGAATTCCACCACTGGACTGAACTCTGCGGTTCTCAGCTCTCAATGATACAGCCTGCAGTCAAGTTACACTGGGAAGGATTATTCTGCTCAGTGAAAAACAGGATTCTGCCAAATTTTCCAAAGACAGATGGATATTTTGATCTTTGTGGATCACTCTATCTCTATTTCTATCTTCTCTCTCTCTCTCCTTCTCTCTCTCTCTCTCTCTCTCTCTCTCTCTCTCTCTCTCTCTCTCTCTCTCCATCTGTCTGTCTCTCTTGAGGTGTTGATGGAGATTCTCAATCATCCAGATCATAGTTGTCCCAAAAATGCTTTTCCTGGACTTGGTTTTTTTCCTTGAAGACGTTTCGCTTCTCATCCTCACCATTCAGTTAGAACTGAAGAAGAACTGAAGCCGCCCTGAGTCTTTGGAGAAAGGCGGCATATAAATTGAACTAATAATAATAATAAAAGAAGCTTCTTGGAGGAGAAGCAAAATATTTTCAAGGAAAAAAACCCAAGAAAATCCAGTTGCCTTTTGGAAAAGCACCCTTGGGATTTCTCTCTCAATCTATTCGGTCTGTTGTCTGTCTGTCTGTCTTTCTCTCTCTGTCTCTCCACATCTCCTCTTCTTTATATGTATAAGAGAATTTGGATATAATATCCATTGTTCCCTGCCATTGGTTTATTTTCTGTGTCAAATGCAGCAATGAGTGTGCAAGGTTTCTCCACCTGCCGATCAGTATTAAGGAAAGGAAAAGAGCTCTGGGACCCAAAAAGTAGGAAATCAATGTCTCAGTAAATATCTATATGGACACTAGAATAATCTATTAAAAGCCATGACTATCCTATATCAGTTGAGAGATCAGATCTCATTACAACTCCAATCCTTTCCCTGAACATGTAAATTGGATTTATTTAGACATTCTTTCTCTCTCTCTCTCCCTCCCTCCCTCAACACAAAACTACTACCATATGCTCTTCTGGGCTTAACATCTTCTTCCAGTGTAGGCTTACTAGATGTTGGAACAACACTTGATCTAAAGTCCCAAGTTTCTCCCTGTTCCTGGATTATTCATGCGACTCTTTTCTGGTTCAGATTAGAACATAAAATCATAAGAGCTTCTAAACACTCCTAATGGATTTGCCTAACAGCCCATATATTTTAGCAATCTGGGTTGTCCGGCAGCCAATCAAAGGGATTTGTGATTAGATCAGATTGAATCCTGAACCTTAACCTTTTCCTTGGTTTGGAATTTACTCATTGGCTTACTGGCTACACAGAGCGTAGATAAGGTTTGTTCAGAGATTTGCCTGCAGCCTCCAGTGGATTCCAGTTCAATTTAGAATTCCACTAACAGGGTGCAAGACAGGGGAAATGGGAAGAAGGAATACCATCCAGCAGGCTTTTTCAAATCATGGCAACCCACAAGAAGTCATGAGCAAATCTGAGGATGGATGTTACAAACAAGGCCTTGTGCAGAGAAACCAAAGTTGTTGTCAGAACTCACACTCACTCTGTCTAGGTCAGTGGTCACCAACTGGTGGTCCGTGGACCACTGGTGGTCTGCGAGAAAATTTTGGTGGTCCGCAGAAAAATTATTTGTATTTTTTATATTGCACTAAATCAGGAGTCTCAGACTGCGGCCCCTGGGCCAGATATGGGCAAGGAATGTTTGTGTTGTTGCAGAATCTCTGCAGAACATTTTTTTTTTATTATTATTTTTAAAAGCATTTTTTCTACAATCTCTTCAGCCGAAGAGGTTGTAAAAAAAAAATGCTTTTAAAAGGCTCTGACGATGCCAGCTGAGTTGCCTGATCGTCAGAGGCTTTTGTTTTCTTTTAAACCATTTTTTTTTTTTGCTTTTAAAAGAAAAAAAAAAGCCTCTGATGATCAGGCAACTCAGCTGGGATCGTCAGAGGCTTTTAATGCTTTTAAAAGGCTCTGACGATCCCAGCTGAGCCGCGCGATTGTCAGAGGCTTTTTTTTTTTACTTTTAAAAGTAAAAAAAAAAAAGCCTCTGATGATCACGCGGCTCAGCTGGGCATGGGGTGTGGGCAGGGATTTTTGCTACCGGTTCTCCAAATCACCCGGCATCATCGCTACTGGATCAGGTGATCCGGTCCGAACCAAGAGCATTTCACCCCGGTCCAATCTTTTCTGGAAACCTCCAGCAATGGAGCATCCACAACTCCAGCAGGCAATCTGTTCCATTGATTAATTATTCTTAATTTCTCCATTTTCTAATGTCCATTTAATAGAGAGTTTTTATTATGAAAATACTCACAATGCCTGAGAAATTGACTTGGACCACATTTTGTTGTGAACAAATACACCTTTACTTCTCCAACTTTTAAGAAGAGATTAGACAATCATTTGTCTGAAATGGTATAGGGTTTCCTGCTTGAGCAATGGGTTGGACTAGAAGCCTCCAAGGTTTTTCCAACTCCGTTATTCTGTTAACTGGATTAACATTCTGACCATGTGTGTTTTCCAATAAAAGGTATATATTACAACACACGGTTTGCATTCCACATAAACAGTTTGCCCATTTTCGGAGTTTTATTATTATTTTCAATAACCCAGCAGATTAGTGCAGAAACAAAGAGGGAGAGTGGGATTTTTGAAAAACACAGGTGAAGCTAATAGGGTCAGAAAATAAGTTAGCCAAGGTTCTTAGCAAAGTTCCACTCCCTTCAACCTCAGCTGATATTTCCTGTCTAACCTATCTAAGAGTTATACCAAACAGATCCAACAGCAATTCATGAATAATATGAAGAAGTGGCATAGAAGGTCAGCTGAACAAAGAATTCCTTAGGGTACGCAGGAAAGGGCACTGTTGGAAAAAGTTGCAGAAATCACATAAAAAGGCAATATTGCACAGCCTCAGCAAATTGTGTCGTGAACATTCAAAAGTATGAAAGTTCAACCCAAGATTTCAAAGTTGTGATGGATCATTAAATATGGATGTTCTTATATATGTAGGATGGATATATCAATTTTAATTTCTCCCATGTATGACTTACTTCCTTCCTTCCTTCCTTCCTTCCTTCCTTCCTTCCTTCCTTCCTTCCTTCCTTCCTTCCTTCCTTCCTTCCTTCCTTCCTTCCTTCCACAAAACAACCCCAACTTTCTTTTCTTTTTCCTGAATTTCTGGAGCTTCTCAAACTTTTTTGGAATTAGTTTTTGGAATTAGAATCATATGAGTTCTCTCCTGATTTTTAGAGAGCCAAACTACCTGGTTGTCTTTCTGAGATGAATTCTTCTCTTGAAAATTTTCAGTGACACCTGTCTTATATGTCCCCAAGTGCAAATTATTGCTACAGATTTCAGCTCTGTCATATTCCCCTCCATCTGAACATGTTGATGAAACACTTCACTCATTGTAAATGTATGAATGTCCATAGCACAATTCTGTTTGTGAAGTGTGCTTCAGAAATATGCAATAGTCCGTATGTTCACTATTAAAATACATGCATGAAAATCTTAATGTGTATGTTGATGTATAGACAAGCATACATCTGCACACATTACATGACTGTATACCACATCAGTGTCTCTTAATGCTGGGAATTGAAGTCCATGTATCTTAAAGTGTTGTGACCCAGGCCCAAGTAGTTAGTATTAAATGCGAACAGTTCGAAAACAAACAAACTTTATTAGAACAGATGAGAACTAACTCATTCTCAGCGTAGTCCAAACTAAATTAAAAGAAATTCTTCAAAACACCTTTCCTCAGTTTATCACTGACCTTGGTATAATTAGGCAAACTGCCAAAGGCTTTTCTCTTGGCAAAAGTTCAGAAGCAGAAGACGCCGACAAGAAATGAATACAGTGAAACAAGAAGCAAATCTCTCAACGTTGTTTTCCGGCAAAGAGACCAAGAGCCCTTGCTGGTTCTTTTAAGCCTTATGGGAAGGGCCAATCATCTCTTGGCCCTACTCCCGAGTCGTCCTGTCTGCTTTACCTGCTCCTGCCTTCTGGCAGCTCTTCTCATGTGTGCACTAGGAACAGGCTCCTCCTGTTCCTCTGCCTCTCTGCTGTCAGCCTCTGGAGGCTCTGAAGTCCGCGCATCACTCCCCGATGGCCCTGGCCCCACCTCTGCCTCCACTGCAGAGCCCTCATCCGGGCCTTCCCCAGCCTCCGGGACTGGGCCATGTTCTTCCTCAGCCTCATCTCTCCTTGTTTGTCTAAGTGGCTGTTGTGAGAGGCTGGGGTTTTACACAAATAGTTTTGGTAAACTTTCTCTCTCCCGCTCCAGGAATATGTAGTAACTCCCATTCTCTCCCAAAGAAAGAAAGCACAGTGAATCCCATCTGAAATGTGCTTTCTGTTCTTCTATTTATTCTGAAATGTTTGGTGATGAGAAAACCTGACTTTTATGTCGTCTCGTGTCAGACCATTCCAAGACTGACGTTGCCTTCAAAGGGTGTGATTATAGGCATGAGCCATGCTTTCCATATGGTACAAATTTGTTCATCAGTAACTTCCTGGATATTCAGCCACCAGAGATGCTCCAATTTCTGCTAAATTTCTGACTATTGTCCGTTTAATCAAAGGAGGATACCTATGGGGACAAGATTGCCTTCTGTGGTAGAACAGCGTGTGAAGTCCTTTTTAGGCATTGAACAGCTATGTTGGAGGACTGTGGAAAGGATCCTTCTGTGTATTTTGTCCATCGTTTAATGAAGTGCAACAAAAGAATGTTTTTGTTAGAAATTTTCTCGTTGAATTTGCAAGGAAAAGGTTTACAAAGCCTTTGTAAGTCTAAGAAGTTCCTTTTAGATGCATTCTGGAACACCTTCAGTGCTATTTTAGGTATTCTTTGCAGTCTTTTTACACTACAGGAAGTCCTTAAGTTATGACACTTCCTTTAATGATCGTTTGATGTTCCAACAGCACTGAAAAAGGGGACTTATGATCATTTTTCACACTTACTGTATGACCATTGCAGCATCCCCGCGATAATGTCATCAAAATGCAGACACTTGGCAACTGACTCATATTTATGACAGTTGCAATATCTTGTCCCTTTTCCTTCTGACAAGCAATGGAAAGGTCAAATTCACTTAACAACCGTGTTAGTAAACTTAACAACTGCAGCAATTCATTTAACAACTGTGGCAAGGAAGGTTGCAAAATGGGCAAACTCACTTCACAATTGTCGACTGTCTCACCTAGCAGCAGAAATGTTGGGCTCCATTGTGCCTGTAAATCAAGGATTACCTTGTACCACAAATTTGCGACCTATTGCTTCAGAAACTAGCAAGTGCACCCGACTTCACCATCAGCTTCCGGGAAGCTTTCTTTCTTTCTTTCTTTCTTTCTTTCTTTCTTTCTTTCTTTCTTTCTTTCTTTCTTTCTTTCTTTCTTTCTTTCTTTCTTTCTTTCTTTCTTTCTTTCTTTCTTTCTTTTTTTGAGATTCTTCAACTAAATCTGGTGTTGCCATAACAAAATTCAAATCAAAAGCAAATCAAACAGAGGAATAGAATCAAGATCACATGAAGTGTTAATACCACTTTATAATGCCTTGGTAAGGCCACACTTGGAATACTGCTTTCAGTTTTGGTCTCCACGATGTAAAAAAAGATGTTGAGAGTCTAGAAAGAGTGCAGAGAAGGGCAACAAAGAGGTTTAGGGGACTGGAGGCTAAAACATAAGAAGAACGGTTGCAGGAACTGGGTATGTCTAGTTTAATGAAAAGAAGGACTAGGGGAGACATGATAGCAGTGTTCCAATGTCTCAGGGGTTGCCACAAAGAAGAGGGAGTCAAACTATTCTTCAAAGCACCTGAGGGTAGGACAAGAAGCAATGGGTGGAAACTAATCAAGGAGAGAAGTAACTTAGAACTAAGGAGAAATTTCCTGACAGTTAGAACAATTATTCAGTGGAACAACTTGCCTGCAGAATTTGTGAATGCCCCAACACTGGAAATTTTAAAGATGTTGGATAACCATTTGTCTGAAGTGGTGTAGGGTTTCCTGCCTGGGCAGGGGGTTGGACTAGAAGACCTCCAAGGTCTCTTCCAATTCAATTCAATTCAATTCAATTCTATTCTATTCTATTCTATTCTATTCTATTCTATTCTATTCTATTCTATTCTATTCTATTCTATTCTATTCTATTCTATTCTCTCCAGTGATTTCAACAGAAAGCAAAGCAAAGGCAACTTTTGTTTAGATAGAACTTCCAAAGCAAACACCGCTCTTTTTTGCATTGCTTTAGAACAAGACGCTCTGTTTCTGGAAAAGCGCACTTAACAGCAAGCTACAAATCTTTCTGACGACAGAACAATTGTCATCCATTCCGTTCTCTTTTGTCTCCAGCGATAGCATCTGTGGTACTGTTAAGAGATAGGAAATGCGTGTCTATCACTACACCTGTCTGAAAAGTAACAATACCCTCCAGGTTCCGAGACTCATTTTGCTGTGTTTTATTAGTATAATGAATGAATGCCCAACCAGTCTGCTCAGAAAACAATTGCAGCTCTGGAATTGAAACTGTATTATTAACAATGAAAAAGAACCAAAAGCCGGCAGCAGAATTTCCTGAAAAGACCCCATGGTTATACATGCGCATGGATGCACTTACATATCCACTCGTGCAGAGGTGGGTTTCAACAGGTTCTGACCAGTTCTGGAGAACCGGTAGTGGAAATTTTGAGTAGTTTGGAGAACCGGTAGTAAAAATTCTGGCTGGCTCCACCCACAGCTATTCTCTGCTTCCCGAGTCCCAGCTGATTGGGAGGAAATGGGGATTTTGCAGTATCCTTCCCCTGGATTGGGGAGGGAATGGAGATTTTACAGTATCCTTCCTCTGGAATGGGGTGGGAATGGAGATTTTATGAATGGAGATCCTTCCCCTGCCATGCCCAACAAGCCATGCTATGCCCACCAAGCCACATCCACAGAACCAGTAGTAAAAATATTTGAAATCCACCATGGCACTCGTGTACGAGTGCATTCACATGCAAAGGACTTGAACAAATGAGACACCATCCATGGTTTGCAAAGCATTTAAGCGCATTGTTAAAAGTTTGAGGTGTAAAGCCAAGACTGTTAATGGCTGAAAAACGGCTTGTCTGAATTCACCTAGATAGAAACACCAGTGACGTTGGAAGTATCCCTTTAACTATTGTATCAGAAGGAAGTGCATTTTGACTGGGATGGTTTTTATGACAATGAGGTATTGGTTGTTCTGCATTTTATGAACTGTATGAAAGTTCACGGGAAAAAATGAGACAGTGGATGTAGTGGGTTAGAGCTTCTGGCTAGAAACAAGGAGTCCGTGAACTGTCGTCGTGACTTAATCCCAAAGATGGATGAGTGACGTTGGGCCAGTCACTCCCTCTCAACCCTAGGAAACAGGCAGTGGCAAACTGGGGTGATTTGCTTAATGGCTGTGATAAAAATGGTTGTAAACATCTGGATCTGGTCATTGCTTTATGACTGTACCAACTTATGTTAAAAGCCTTGGTAGCGCAGCAGACTAAAGCACTGTTAAGTAACACCAGCCGCCTGCAATTACTGCAAGTTCAAATCTCACCAGGCTCAAGGTTGACTCAGCCTTCCATCCTTTCAAGGTAGGTAAAATGAAGACCCAGTTTGTGGGGGCAATAAGCTGATTTTGTATAAAATAGAACACCACTGGGGGGGGGGCGAAAGCCCTACTAAGCAGGTATAAACAAAAGTACGAAGGCTATTGCTTAATGCATTATAAGGCGCCCTGAGTCTCCGGAAAAGGGCGGCATATAAATTGAACCAATCAACCAATCAATCAATCAATCAATCAATAATAAATAAATAAACAAACTTACAAGGGAATTCTGGCCCCCACTGTGTTCATAAATCAAGGACTTCATGTACTGCAATACAGGTAATCCTCCATTTACAACAGTTTGTTTAGTTCAAAGTTACAACAGCACAGAAAAAAAATGACTTATCCTTTTTCACACTTATGACCGTTGCAGCATCCCCATGATCAATATTAGGATGTTGGCAACTGACTTATATTTATGGCGGTTGCACTGTGATTCCCTTTTGAGACCTTCTAGCAAGCAAAGTCAATGTGGAAGCCACATTCGCTTAACAAGCATGTTACTAACGTAACAACTGCAGTGATTCATTTAACAACTCCAGCAAGAAAGTTCGTACAATGGGACAAAACTCGCTGGACAACTGTCTCGCTTAGCAGCAGAAATTTTTGGGCGCAATTGTGGTCGTACATTGAGGACTATCTATAATACGTTCCCATGTATGAAGTATATGGAATGTTTTATGAATATTCCAGTGATGAGGATTTTAAACATATGCAAAGTGGACAAATGATATGTGAACTGCAAATCACAAAGGATGCACCAGGGGAAGCATTAACCCAGCACCATTAAAAAGTTTAACAACTCTTGAATTACATGAAGGTGTGCGCTCGTGTATGTGTATCTATGTGTATATGAGAGACCTATGAATAATGTCTTTGAGCAGCATATCTATCACAATATTGGGAAGTATTTGAGAGTGATAAGGAAGAACAAATATAAAGGAGATTAGGAAAAGTGGAAGAATTAATTATGTTCCATTGTAGGCGAATCTGTGCAATTTATTACTCAAAGGCCAATAGGTTGGAGAAGGCTGAAATATATGTGACTGCGAAGTGAATTTCCCCTTTGATTTTTATGCACAGGGACTGAGTATTTTCTAAGACATGTTCAACTTGTAAATGAAGTCGAGCTCAAGCAGGCAGGTCATGCTTAATTTCAAGTTCCTTTTTATATAAAACATTCATTTGCTTCCCACTCCCTGTTGTGTTCAAGAGATTAAAAACTTTGGGGGGAGAAAAAATAGTCACGTATTTGTAGACAGCCGCTGACTTAAAGCAGCCTCTTTCCTTGTGCAGCTTTTGAACTCCTAGTAATCCAAAAGGTAGTTAGCAGATTTCTCCCCCCCCACCAAGTGCTAAAAACCAAAAATAACATGTGATGACCCTCTTGCAACAAATTTAAAGATAGTTCAGTTCAGCTCTAAGAGATCAGCTGTAAAGATATATTCATGGGTTGAAGCATTCAAGCATTCCAGCATCAGAAAACTTTGAAATAATATTTCAAACATAACTTCAGAACAGATTTCTAGTCTTAATAATTAAACAATATAATCAAGCAATCTGGCAAGGGAGAATTTTATATCAACGTTGTATCTGGATCTACGCAACACAAATTCAGAGAAATTGCAAACTAGCAAAGCCCTTCCTTGGTCCATCTACACTTGGTTCCCCCTTCTTTTGTTTATGGTGAGAATAAACCATAATCCAGTCACTGGGTATTGTATTTCATTTACATAGCTCTGCCAAAGATTGTATCTGTGGATGAGCGCATCATTTCAATATGTTGGATGCATTGGCAAAGCACCAAAGGAAGTATCTGGATCATTTTATTTGCCTCTCAGTCTGTAACATTGCGCGACATATCAGAGATGTGATTAGGTGGACTTTGAGACTCCATATAGCCAAGTAGTGCTCAATGAAAAAGACCTGGTAACTTTTAAATTTTTAAAATCAGATTCTGGTAGGCATGAAGGAATTTAACTTCAAGGCAGACCTTGGAGGAAGCAATGGGCATACCCTGCAGTAAATGCACAGGTACTGTGTATGTGGTACCTTGCTCAATAGTAGTAACTGGGAGAGGGATCTTGGAGTCCTAGTGGACAATCATTTAGATATGAGCCGGCCGTGTGCAGCAGCTGCCAAAGAAGCCAACACAGTTCTACGCTGCATAAACAGAGGAATAGAATCAAGATCACGTGAAGTGTGAATACCACTTTATAATGCCTTGGTAAGGCCACATTTGGAATACTGCATTCAGTTTTGGTCGCCACGATGTAAAAAAGATGTTGAGAGTCTAGAAAGAGTGCAAAGAAGAGCAACAAAGATGATTAGGGCACTGGAGGCTAAAACATAAGAAGAACGGTTGCAGGAACTGGGTATGTCTAGTTTGATGAAGAGAAGGACTAGGGGAGACCTGATAGCAGTGTTCCAATATCTCAGGGGTTGCCACAAAAAAGAGGGAGTCAAGCTATTCTTCAAAGCACCTGAGGGTAGAACAAGAAGCAATGGGTGGAAACTAATCAAGGAGAGAAGCAATTTAGAACTAAGGAGAAATTTCCTGACAGTTAGAACAATTCATCAGTGGAACAACTTGCCTGCAGAAGTTGTGAATGCCCCAACACTGGAAATTTTTAAGAAGATGTTGGATAACCATTTGTCTGAAGTGGTGTAGGGTTTCCTGCCTGGGCAGGAGGTTGGACTAGAAGACCTCCAAGGTCCCTTCCAACTCTGTTATCCTATTCTATTCTATTCTATTCTATTCTATTCTATTCTATTCTATTCTATTCTATTCTATTCTATTCTATTCTATTCTATTCTATTCTATTCTATTCTAAATCCTTGCTTGTGAATAGCTTTGACAAGACATTTTTGATGCCTTGCAGTTAGATGGTGAAGACCACCAATATGGCTGAAATAATAAGCACTTCAGCTTAGCTTCAGCTGAACGGGTGGCTTCCTTTTTTTTGAACACTTCCGTACCTGATGCCTGATGGATATACCTCAAAATAACTTAAGTGCTTGAGAATCACTTCTCTCTTTGTCTTTGACACCTTCGTGGTCAGGACTAGCTCTAGAAGATCTTGGGATTCTATGGGAAAGGAAATGACTGCGTTTGATGTTCATCAAGATGATACAGCTGTAGTAATTGGCAGAAAAGAGACTTCTTCAGCACCTAAAGATATTATTTGTGACCCTGAGATCTGGTGGCTCATTGGCCATAATGCATCTTCATTAGCGATAATCTTAGTTGTGTTACACACACACCAATTCAACAAGTCTCTGATGTACACTAATGCACAAAGCTACAGAAAATCCAGTTATTGCATTTTGCACCTTCATTTCTGATGGGATTGTAGAAACATGTGTTGTTTCAATAACCCTCCAGATGTTGTCTGGAATTGTCACCATCCTTCATCATTGGCCATATTAAGTAGGGTTCCTGCAATGAGTGTGCTGCAGACAAACACAGCTGATTTGTGATGTGGAGAATTGCCCAAAAGTTCCATACGTAAACAAATCATAAAACCTATCTCTTTGAAGCAGTGGATCTTGGACCTTGCTTCACACATGCTAACTTCTATATTGTGAATTAATATTCTCCAGACAAAATACTCATGTGTTATATTAGCTGTTGGAATAGATTTCACTATTTTGAATGTGTCTGATAACAAATGAAGAGTTAAGATCAAAACAACTTTTGTTTATATCCCTTCTTGGGGGAAAAAAAAATCAATCATGCATTATCTTTCATTTTCCATGTCAGTGAATGAGCACAGGTTATGAAGATTGATAATATCCATGATTGAACGTCAATCTTGTGTATATAAAACATTTTTTTCCTTTGGTTTTGAGCACACATGAATGAATGCTGCTAATCAGAAGGCAATGATTATTTATTTATTATTATTATTTGTAGGTAAAGTATACATTTTTCAAAAATTCACAACCGTCCAGCATTCCCATACAAAGTCTCACCAAATTTTGGACAAACTCTTGTCATGCATATATTATTTCTAAATGTGAAAAATGAGAGAAATGCTTTGTAGGATTTATAGACTTTCTAGGAAGTGTTGACAATTATCAGTCAAGAGATTTGTCTGTGTTTTCCCGGGAAATGTTGACAATCTTCCATTTCTGACATTTACTGCAAGAATCATTTTGGCTCAGGGTTAAAATAGGCAACACTAGACTTGTTGCAAAGAATCCCATAGAATAACATCTTGGGGGCTTCCTGGTTTGTTTGTTTTTTAAATAAAAATCTAGGGGGAAAAAACATGGTAGCAATTGGACGGCAAAGAGGAACAAGAGAAAAACAAGATAAAGTACAAAAGTTTTTGCTTAGCTCCCAGCAAGGCAGCTGGGTTAAACAATTAGTACTAATTGCCTTATGTCAGGCCTGCAGTCGCGGTAAACAAACACAATTCACAAAGAAACCAGGCTCAGCTCCTCCTGATTAAATAGTGTTGCATTTTTAAATGTGCTGCTGATACATGCTGCGCCCTTAAGAAAATGACTACACTGTCATAGACGCAGCAAAAAGACACTTGGAAATAAATTCCACTGCAAGATAAGGAAAGTACATGATAAATTAAGCTCCGCGTATAAATTCTTAAGAGCCTCCATTTTAATGCTGGTCATTATTCAACAAATTTTTCTAAGAAAATGCCAAATAGGCAGGAGCGAGTAATTAGGGGAGAAAAGTGAAACTGTCATCTTTAATGGGTTGCAGTTCGGCTTCACCTTATCGTTCACGAAAGGGGAGACCTGGGGTGGGGTGGGGGGTATCGCAAGGATGAGATTGGGGCTAGGTGAGGTGGGCGAAGACTTGAACTGGGCCACCAGAATGGAGGTTCCTGGTTTGGAGAAAGAGGAAGAAGGGAGTGAGAGAGGAAGCAGAAAGGAAGTGTGAAGTTAGAAGACTGGGGAGGGGCATCTGAGAGAGAGAGAGAGAGAGAGAGAAAGTTCACCTGGATTATTGGGGGAATTTCAAGGATGGACTGTTCTGTTTTAGCTTTGGAGAAGTGGCGCTCAAGGGATCATGAAGAGTTTCAAGGCTTTCTAGTGGCAACGCTAGAAGTATCCGGGCCTCAATAAATCAGAAATCACTGGGGATATTGTTAGCGTTCAGCAAGTATTATTAAAATGAAGGGAAATTTATGGATGACACTTTGTAACAATTAATCAGGAACTGTTGATTAATAAAGTTAGTTCGTTATTCTCCTGAAACCTAGGCGGCTGTGAGGATTGTCAGGCGGATCATTTTATTCATTATTTTTGATTAATGCACCCAGAATCTCTGACTCTGGGAGGAAGTCTGGCGAATTGAGGGAAAAGGGGGGGGTAGCGAATTAGAAGCGGCGAAGAGGAGAGCACCCCAGCCTTTCTCCTCTATGCAAAAATCATAAATACTAAATGAGCCTATGTACAGTTAACCTTGGCTGTAGCCAAGGAAATTTCCAGAGAGAAATGTGCCCATTCAGCAAATAAACTGCTGCAGGGATTTAAACAAAAAACAAAAATAGAAAAAGAAATTGAGGGGTTTGATAAACATCACCTCTCCAGACCTGTCCGTCTTTGGATGTATTCCTTGTGATTAATTAGTTTGTTTAGATACTCAATTAGGCCAGCGATGCAGAGAGAAGTACAACGCAATCGTCATGGACTAAGATAAGGAGAGGAGGAAACAAATGGCCGGCTATTTTTCAGCGTTTATGAAAAATGCTTGGGTAGCCCTTTCTCACCCATTCTCCCCCTCCTCCGGTCTCCTTCCTCCACCCTCCACTTCTGCATTTATTTTTGCCTTCTAAGTTCTTGGCTTCTTTACAAATAAAGGTGTTTGGGTGAGGGCAATAGCCTTAGTTTTTCTTGAGGGAGGAAAGGGCTTTTATCACCAGAAGACAAAACCATTGCGTGGCCAAGCAAACTTCACTTCTGAGGAACAAGTGTTTGGCCCTGGTCTCGCCTGTTAAGAACACCTGCAAGAGAAATGTTTTGAGAACAAAGGCTCCTTTGGATGATAGCAAGAAAGTAAGACAGAGAAGTTAGGGTAGTAACTGTGTAAAGTGAAGTTTGTGTACATACTAAAAGCAGATGACTTTGGCTAATATCTTTCCCATCACCACCAAAGAACCATTTGCTAGTCTTCTAATCTACTCATAAAGGTCATTTTGAAGTTTATATTTCTTCCTCTTTGTTTTTTTTTAATACTTCTTGTTTAGAATTTTCTTCCCCCCCATATGAGATCTGCATTCTAAGAGTGGTGCAAGCATTTGCATTCATTTCGCAAATAATAGGAACATCTTTAATAAAAGCATTTCTATATTTTTGCAACACCCCAAAGCTAACTCATTAACTAGTAATTTTACCCTTATTAAAATACATTTATTTCCTTGCTTATATGATTTGATCGCTTTAAGAAACAATATTGCTTCTTTTTTCTTGTTGGGGAGGAGATTTGCAATTTTTTTTTTAATGTTTTCATGGCATTAAGTGAATTCCTGGCAAAACTCTATCAATACAATTACGGATAATTTGATAACTTTTATAATTTTTGTGATTCTTTTGTTCTTCGGCAAATGTCTTGATTAAAAAAATGAAATAAAATGGAACAGATGCACAAAATGTGCATCTTGTAAACATTTGCTAAGCTAATAAAAGGAAGAGAATGGTTATAGGTATTTTTTTTAAAAAAAAACTTTATTGTGTAAACCCCAGTTCCTGATGAAGAATAATAAGAAATATTGGCATCGTTTATAATTTTAGTAACTTATCTCTTTTATCAAGTAAGGTGATACAATGTTTGTCAAAATCAGAAAGTCAGCTGCTTATGCTTATGTCTTGCAAAAGGTATTTATTCATAAAGACTTAGAAAACAAAAATGTAATGGGACAATATTTTCTATATAGCCCAAGTTCCAGATAAAGGTGAAAGGTGTGATTAATTGCTAAAGGAACGTGAAAAACAACTTATTATTTTAGGTAGTATTCCCTCTTTTGAGCATTTTATCCTGTGGTAAGGAAAGATTACATTTCTATTTTGCCTTCTTTTCTGGAGTTTGAAGATAATTTTTTTTTTGATCAATGTTGATAGCATTGCATTGTCATAAAGCTACATACGGCCTTATTTATTTATTTATTTATTTATTTATTTATTTATTTATTTATTTATTTATTTATTTATTTATTATTGAATTTCTATACCGCCCTTCTCCCTGAGGACTCAGGGCGGTGTACAGCCAGAAGATTAAAAAACATGCAGGACAAATATTAAAAAACAATTAAAAGATATATAAATTTGGCCCAATTAAAACTCGCTACCAATTAAAACATTTAAAACATTTAAAAACATTTAAAAATTTCTTCTTAAGCCAGCCCATTATTAATGTTCCATATTTTATAATCTGTTCAGGTGATCCTCAACATATGACTTAATGGAGCCTTGCCCATTACAGCTGTCGTTTTGCAACATTTTTGGGTGAACAAAAGGTTTGCTATGGGCACGGTTTTGCCAAAACCCAGAAGTGCCAGTTTTTGGCAAAACTGTCAAAAAATGCAGTCACATGATTGTGGGACACTACAATCAAATGCAACCATGCTTCTGAACACCCAAAGTTCAGGTATGTGACTGCAGAGAGAACATACCTGAACATCGTAACTTTGAATCTGGGTCCTAAGCAACCCGAAGGTAAGCCAGTCATTACTTGGAGTGGTTGCTAAGTGACCGGTCATAAGTCAAGGGCTACCTGTATTTTGATATGGCCTAATAGCTAACCAACAATAAACTATAAGTGAGCTGAATTATAATAAAGAAGCAAATTTTGTTGCTTAGTTTTTTAAAAAAATGAGATGCTTTAGCATATTTAGCCATATTTGGGACAGATGATTGAATTTGTTTGATCAATTTAAACATTGCCCTAAATAATACAGTATTTAAAAGACTTCAGAATGTGGACAGGCCTGCACAAAACCTCCCTTATCCGAATTTCTTCTTCCTCAGAGTAGACCTGATGAAATTTGATGGTTTAACTTATTCACCACTGTCTGAACCCCATTGATTGAAAATGTCTTCCATAAGCATGCCGAGGTCTGGATCAGCCCCAAATGAATTTGTAAAGAATACTGTCTAAATAAAATAATTGTCCCCTTGGCCACATGCAGGAGAAAATATCTCTTCCAAAAGAGATTTTCTTTCCTTATTGTGCCTATTTTATTTTTTATTTTTATTTATTTTTATATGCCGCCCTTCTCCGGAGACTCGGGCGGCTTACAATGCGTTAAGCAATAGTCTTCGTACTTTTGTATATTTTATACAAAGTCAGCTTATTGCCTCCACAAACCAGGTCCTCATTTTACCCACCTTAGAAAGGATGGAAGGCTGAGTCGACCTTGAGCCTGGTGAGAATTGAACTCGCAGTAATTGCAGGCAGCTGGATGTTAAATGCTGCCTTAGTAGGAGGCATTAGCCTCCTACGTCACTCAGGCTCCACATTTTGGCATAAATGTGTCCCAAAACAAAAGATGTATGCTTCTATTTCTACATAACTTTTTTTGGGGGAAAAAAAATCCACATTCAAGCACGTGCAGCTTTAATTGGCTAATTAATGAAACAGCGCAATCTTCTTCTACATGCCTACTCAAAGGTCTTTTTCACTGATTTTGAGTGCTCAAATCCAGTTAAGAAGGTACAGTAGCAACTCTTAAGCCAACGTTTCTAATTACGCTTCCACAAAACGTGTAAGGCACTACACCTTGCCGTGTAAACTTCATGTGGCAGCCCTGAGACCCGCTTAATTTACAGGGCTTAAATATTCTAGATTGTGTCCAAGGGTGATGGAATCCTGCTGGCTACCTTTACAGTCTTAATCTGGGCTGACAATAAGTAGAGGGGAAGAAGTGACATTCGGGACAGGAAATCAATTTTCTTACTTCAGGAGAAGATGGGTTGTCCGCCACAGCCTACTTGAAACACGAAGTAACAATTCAAAGCGAAGGTTGTCCCTTTAAATACTTCATGATTTGGGGACTGAACACCTTTCTAGTTTGAGTCTGCCCAATCAATGAGACTGAAGATTTCTCCTCTAAGGAAATGCTTTCTAGGAAGACTTTGAAGATACGCTTTGTTTGCAACAGCAAGTCTCCCTCTAACTTTGGGACTTCCAAAGGAGCACACTATGGAAACTTGGCTCTTTAGGAAAGCATTTGGGGGTGTCCAAGTTTCACCTATCCCCATGGCATCATGGTTTCTGGGGTGCTTAGCTACTGGATACATACAGTGAGAACAATTAACCAGTGGAATGGGTTGCGTCCAGAAGTTGTGGATGCTCGATCACTGGAGGCTTTTCAAGAAGAGACTGGACAGCCACTTTGTCTGAAATGGTATAGGGTCTCCGGCCTGAGAAGGGGCTTGGACCAGGGGTGAAATCCAGCAGGTTCTAACAGGTTCTGGAGAACCGGTAGCGGAAATTTTGAGCAGTTTGCAGAACCGGTAGTAGAAATTTTGAGTAGTTTGGAGAACCAGTAGCAGAAATTTTGAGCAGTTTGGAGAACCGGTAGTGGAAATTTTGAGCAGTTTGGAGAACCGGTAGTGGAAATTTTGAGCAGTTTGGAGAACCGGTAGCGGAAATTTTGAGCAGTTTGGAGAACCAATAGCGGAAATTTTGAGCAGTTTGGAGAACCGGCAAATACCACCTCTTGCTGGCCCCAGAGTGGGGAGGGAATGGGGATTTTGCAGTATCCTCCCTCCAGGAGTGGGGTGGGAATGGAGATTTTGCAATATCCTTCCCCTGACACCCCCACCAAGCCACGCCCACAGAACCGGTAGGGAAAAATTTTGGATTTCAACCCCTGGGTTGGACTAGAAGACCTCCAAGGTCCCTTCCAATTCTGTTATTCCATTATTCTATACTGTAGTTCTGGATTTAAAAAGAACTTGCAACACTTGTGTTGGCTTTCTGAACTTAGAAGCTCAGAAGCTTGGAGAAGCTTGGAGAATAGAATAAATACAGTAATAGTATTCCACTCCCCCCCCCTTCATAGAATGAGAAAACTGAGATTTAAGTGGAACGATCTGCCATAATCGCCTCCTCCTCCTCCTCCTCCCCCTGTTTTTTTACTTGCTTTGGGTGTTGAGGGAGATGCTTTCCTCAACCACTCTTATTTGATGCTGTTTTAGAATGTCTGTGATGTTCTCTCTCCATCTTCTTCGGGGTCTGCCTTGTGTTCTTTTACCTTCTCCTCTTTTTATGTACACCTTGGCATGGAATCCCAAGGCTTCCTCTCCAGGTGATGAAACCACTTTACAGGTAATCCTCAATTTACAACTGTTCATTTAGCGACCATTCAAAGTTGCAACAGCACTGAAAAAAGTGACTTATGACCATTTCCCACACTTAAGACCATTGCGGTATCCCCATAGTCATGTGACCAAATTTCAGATGCTTGGCAACTATTTAGGAGGGTTGCAGTCTCCTGGAGTCAGGTGATCATCTTTTGTGATCCCAGATTCACTTAACAACCATGTTACTAACTGGACAACTCCAATGATTCACCGTGACCAGAAAGATCGTAAAATGGGCCAAAGTTCACTTAATAAATATTTCACTTAGCAACCAAAATGTTGGCCTCAGTTGTGATCACAAGTCGAGGACTACCTGTATTTGCTGTTTTTGTATGTAGTTTAGTATCGGTTCTATGCTAATTCTTTCTCTTATGGTCTCGTTTCTGATTTTTTTTCTCTTTTGTTCACTCCGGCAGCTTTTCTCAAACCCCTTATTTATTTATTTATTGGTTCGATTTATATGCCGCCCTTCTCCGGAGACTCAGGGTGGCTTACAATGTGTTAAGCAATAGCCTTCATACTTTTGTATATACCTGCTTAGTAGGGCTTTTGGCCCCCCCTAAGCGGTGTTCTTTTTTATACAAAGTCAGCTTATTGCCCCCACAATCTGGGTCCTCATTTTACCTACCTCGGAAGGATGGAAGGCTGAGTCAACCTTGAGCCTGGTGAGATTTGAACTCGCAGTAATTGCAGGCAGCTGGTGCTACTCAACAGCACTTTAGTCTGCTGCGCCACCAAGGCTCTTATTTCTTATTTCTTGACCTTGCTGATCCAAAAGGGCTAACATCCGATCTTCTCCCTTTTCAGGCATTTTGTGGGCAAATTGGTGTAAAAGAGAGGAGTGATATGTAGAACTGGAAATGTTCCACTCTTTGACAAAGGTTGCATAATTCTCCCACTAGGAAAAGCAGTTCAAAGAGAAATTTTATTGTTCTCTCCCCACCCACCCCCACTTTTCTCCATGCTTCCTACAGCGTTGTATCCAATCCATCCTTTATAGGTGACTTCCTTCATCAACAGCACTCTAAGTGTGCCTTTATAAGTATCCTGAATGCTGTTTGAGTATGGAATTACCGACAAAAGAAATTAAGAGCAGGAACCCCATGATTAGACTAATGCATTGATCAAGTCAATTCTTCTCTGTTTCACTGCCAACACACTACATATAAAAGCATCATTAAAGAAACTTTCCTGTCTCTCTGACTAATGGTCTACAATTTGAGCAAGCCCTGATGACTGACAGGCTTTGCCAAGACAGACGATGTTGTCTGAAAAAGCCACATCCAGATCACTGCGAGCTTTAAGCAAGGCATAAATTATAGATACGTGTCTGTTTCTTTGATGATGTGAGACCAGTAGGTGCATCCCACTCTCACCACACAAAAGAACTTTCCTTTCAGGAAGATTTTTTTGTACATTGTCACACCATCGTCTGGAAAACAAGGATGAAAAAAACCTAAATCTTCTCCCGTTCCTGAAACAAGCACTTCATCAAGGAAAGGACCAGGGCAAAGCCATCTTAAAGTCTTCATCCTTCCTGTTGTGTGGCTTCTGGTCTTCCTTTGCCCCCTTTGGAATTAATTAAACATAAAATGAGTGCAAAATTTCAAAATTCAGGACAGCAAGGATTATGGCTTAGAGGGTGTGTGTTTATGTTTTTGTGTTTGGGTGTGTGTGTATCTATTTGACCCTGCTTGTGGCAATGTATAGGTAGAGCAACTCAAATGGAATATTTCAAGCATTATAACCCCCCCACCCACCCCCAGTTCTATACCATCTTAAGTCCAAGACGTTGGAAAAGTAGACTTTTAAATTATTTTAAATGACCTTCTTTTGCTCTGTAAATGTTTTGGAAGGAAGACAGTTTGATTTCCTACTTGCCCTGGGAAAAAATGCTCATGCTGTACAATCTCAAGAGTCTATGTACAATTCATTAGAATATGGATATATATTCTATGTCAGGTATCAGCAACCTGTGGCTCTGGAGCCAGATGTGGCTCTTTCATCCCTCTGCTGCAGCTCCCTGGTCGGCTCCACAATTGATAGGGTTTTTGGTTAGGACAGGTAGAGGAAAAAGATGCCACGCTAGGAGGAGACTCTATGGTGAGGGAACTGGACTTCTGGTCAGCAGAGGAAAAAGGACGCCAAGCTAGGAGGAGTTTATGATGGGGGAACCGGACTTCCGGTCAGCTCCAGAATTGAACGGGGGCCTCCGGTTAGGACTTATGTGGCTCTTTGAGTGTTTAAGGTTGCTGACCCCTGTTCTATGTTAGCTTTCAATATAAGATATAGAATAAATTTTTCTCTATATACCAGGTTTCCCCGAAAATAAGACCGTCTTATATTTTTTAAAAACCCTGAAATAAGTGCTTGGCCTTATTGCCATGCGCTCAAAAGCCCGTTTGGGCTTATTATCAGGGGATGTCTTATTTTGGGGGAAACAGGGTATAATGACTCCACTTAATATTTGAGTTCAAAATATTACAAAAAGTAGTTATGTAGGCATTCATATAGAAAAGCGGTGGTTTCATATATTTTTTTTTCCCCAGTACAAAATAATCTCTATACTTCCTTCTTTGGAATGGCTCCCTGAATATTTCTCATCCGAGCAATGTAGAATCTATACGTGTGCCTGAACAAAAGAAACATTCATTTTTAAATATATCTAAGTGTTATTAGGGCTTCTCATCCTATCATCAAGATAATGTTTCAAAAGCTTTCATAATATCTTAATGATCTCTCTGGTCTCTCGTTCTCTCTTTAAAGTATTTTGCTAATGGGCAGGAGTTTTTAAAAAATAGAAGAGAGTTTTATGGGGCTACATGCAGCTGCCTTTTCTAAAAACACTTGTCCAGGATCACTTCTTGAAGAGATCAGACATGTTCTCGGTCTCTGAAGGCTTGGAAAACTCAGCTGACATAATTTTGCTGAAGTCGTTCAATGATGTAACATAGATGGTCCATATTCCCTCTGGACAATGGCCTCTGGAACGATGCTATCACTCACTTAACTTCACCTTTTCATTAAATAAGTTTAACCAAAAGGGACTTGTTCAAGTTGCCACCTTTTGAGTGAGCTGAATTATTTATGTATCTTCACATGCAGTTGTTAACTCTCTCCTTGATTATGTGCAACTGTGCGTTTGGCTCATCTATCAGTAGAAATGTCAGTCCAACGGAAAAATGACATGAAAAAAAATCCCATGTCGAACGCACACAACCAGGAGCATTTGTTGAGTTCAAAGCATAGGAGAGTTTGTTACTGCTATGTATACACAAGAATCTAGTCAACTAACAAGTCAAAGCTAAATTGGTGTAAGATAAGGGTCAATGGAATTCATAGGGCTGGACTTGGTCTCTTGTGGTAATGCAATGATTCCAAACTGATGACATGTTTAACCCCACCTTCTAGCTCAACCTGCTCTTCTCTTACACCCCTACTTACACACTGCAGTTTGCTTTCAGTGGACAACTTATCATATCAACTATGATATATAATGCCGACATATTCACCAATGGTAGCACAATTGCCCCCAAATGTTCAGCAGTCAATAACAAAACAATGCGTTGTTCTTTTCACTGTTTCTACAGTGTTGCACCACTCTGGTTCCCTTTCTTATTCCTCCATAAAATCCTTAACCATTCCGTGAATTCTCTTCAGATTTACTGCACAAATTGCTAAGGACTCTCTTGGTTGAAGATGTGCATGAAATGAACGCTACTTCTAAGAGTTGACCTCTTTATTGTTGTTTTCATTAAAGGATTAGCAGTAGAAAAGACGGTCATTGTAACATAAGCCACAATATATTAATGCAGTCCAGATATTATAGTCATAAATCATAATGAAAATAAGTCTTTAAAATAAGTTGGGATTCGTGCTTCCCAACGAATTTGTCCCAAGAGTGGAACTTAACTGTAATAGCAACAATTAAAAATATAGTTCTCTTTGGTTGCAACTTTGCTAAAGAATGATCCTAATAAAGTTTTCAAGCAATATTTTTGGAAAGCTGTACTTTCTGCAATTTCAAAATACAATGACTTTCTAAAAAAAAAGGATATTATGTGTGAACAATACTTATCCCAGGGCATCGTTTTGGCTTTAAGAAATGGAAACTAAGTTGGCAAACATCAGGTCAGACCACAACTCAAGAGTAAATGCTTTACGTATCTGGCAAAACATTTGCCATATAATCCTTTGTTGCTTTGATACAAAATCGTAAATTGCAGAGATTCTTTCTGCTGCATAAATTTAAAAAAATATTTCTTCCTTTGTCACCTTTGTTTGAAATCTGTATAAAGATTTGTTACATCTTGAAGCACAGGAATAAAAAACAACAACAATGCTGAGTTGATAGCACACAGATAATAAAAGGAGACATGTTTTTAGCGGTGGCATTTTACTACATTTTATTTTTAAGGATTTCTAAAGCAGATACTTTACATACAGATCAATGTTTAGGTTTGATAACCTACACTAAATAGTGTAAAAGCAGGTTGGAAAATTGGACTGGAAAATAAAGGCCAAAAGAAATGGAGGATAAAAACAAAACTGACACATTATTAAGATGAATATAGTTGGAAAATCACAATAAAAGAATAACCAAGTTGGAAGGGACCTCGAAGATCTTCTAGTCCAACCCCCTGCTCAAGCAGGAACCCCTATACAATTTCAGAGAAACAGCTGTCCAATCTCTTTTTGAAAACCTCTAGAGATAAAAGCACCCACAACTTCTGGAGACAAGTTGTTCCACTGATTAATTGTTCTAACAGTCAGGAAATTTCTCCTTAGTTCTAGGTGGCTTCTCTCCTTGATTAGTTTCCACCCATTGCTTCTTATTCTACCCTCAGGTGCTTTGGAGAATAGGTTGACCCCCCTCTCTCCTCTTAGCCCTTAGATATTGGACCATTGCTCTCATATCCTTCTTTTCATAGTCCTTCTTTTCATTAAACTAGACATACCCATTCTTCATATTAATCTGTTGTGTTAGAGTACTGTTTCACAACCTGGCCAACTTATGTGGACTTCAAGTCCCAGAATTCTTAGCAATGTGATACTGGCTGGAGAACTCTGGGAGTTGTAGATTGCCTATTTTAAAATTGCCCAGGTTGTGTGTTTGTGTGTGTGTGTGTGTGTGTTAGAAATGTTAAGAAAAGAAAAAAAGCATAACAAAATGAATTACTCAGAACTAAATCATACCCTTAAAATTTGAGAAAGCTTTCCACCTTTCTTTCTGAAGAAGTCTAATTTAAGCAGTGGCTTAGAATCTACATTAGTAATCTACTCCAATAGTTGTTAATGCTAATATCTGCATGTTTATGGGGCAGCAACAAAGAGAAAGATCTTTTAAATTTCAGTGAAGGTAAGATGTTGGTGGGATCATTTAATTAATTAATTAATTTTGTTGAACATGTACTAGATAACAGGTATAAGTATAAACATGGACATGAACTAGGAATGAGTACAAGCAAATGAGGACAGTAGGACAGGGATGGTAAGCACGCTGGTGCACTTATGCACGCCCCCTTTATGGACCTCTTAGGAATGGGGTGAGGTCCACGGTAGACAGTTTAAAGTTGAAGCTGTGAGGGTTTGAGGATGTAACAACGGAGTCCGGTAGTGCATTCCAGGCATTGACCACTCTGTTGCTGAAGTCATATTTTTTGCAATCGAGTTGGGAGCAGTTTACCTTGAGTTTGTATCAATTAATAATAATAATAATAATAATAATTTTAATAATAATTTTATTTCTATACCGCCCTTCTCCCGAAGGACTCAGGGCGGTGTACAGCCTATTTAAAAACACAAAAAACACGACAACAATTTAAAATTTAAAATCATTAAATAATTAGGCTCCAATTAAAATCCCAGAAATTTAAAATACCCCAATTTAAAACGTTATGTTAGTAACCCTGCCTGGCGGAACAACAGGGTCTTCAGAGCGCAGCGAAACACCCGGAGGTCGGAAATCCTTCGTATTTCGGGGGGCAGTTCATTCCACAGGGCTGGAGCTCCCACAGAGAAGGCCCTCCCCCTGGGTGTCGCCAGCCGACATAACTTGGCTGATGGCACCCGGAGGAGACCCTCTCTGTGGGAGCGGACTGGTCGGTGGGAGGCTATTGGTGGCAGAAGTCGGTCCCGAAGGTACCCGGGTCCTATGCCATTGTTTGTCCATGTTTGTTTGCTGTTGAAGCTGAAGTAGTCATTGACAGGTAGGATGTTGTAGCAGACAATTTTGTGTACTACGCTTAGGTCAGACTATAGGCGGCATAGTTCTAGGTTTTCCCATCCCAAAATTTCGAGCCTGGTGGCGTAAGGTATTTTGTGATGAGCAGAGGAGTGGAGAACTCTTCTTGTGAAGTACTTTTGGATTCACTCAATTGTGTTAATGTCCGATATACATTTATTTATTTAGCGTATGGTTGGTCACACACAGTATTAAAACACTTCATTTTTATAGGTTAAAAACAATTAAAACAATAAAAAAGCAGTATATATATATATACCGATATACAGTGTGGATTCTGGGCAGACGAGCTGTATCATAGATTGCATTATTTCTACTTTCTCCATGTTGAGGCTAAACGCAGAAAGAAATATGGAAATATGAAAGTCATACAATGGGAATAAGAAGTAGGATAGGATGCTAAGTGCTAGCGATGAATACCAAAAAGCTACAAGCAATGTTAACATAAGAGATGGGAGTCAGTAGACAATAGTGCCTAAACTATTGTGGAAATAGAACTTTTTTTTTTTAAAGAAAAGAACAGTGGGTCAGATGCACCAGATTTTAAGCCTAACCTTCTTTGACTGAGGTTGCCTGTTCTTGTGGCATGAAGCTAAGCTAAGATTAGTTGGATATCATACTTTGTATTGAAGCAGAGTGGAGAATTTAATGAGCAATTTTAAATAGAATTTCTTGAGCCAGCTGAATTCCAAATGATCCATAAGGTTCATGGGTTGAAAAATGAAAGAAGCAACCAAAGAATTGCATGAATGATTAACCTATAGGTTCCCAGATATTGAACAAATCTTTGGGGTCTTGTGACCCTGATTTTTTTTCAGAAATTACATTAGGATCAGACTGTCACTGGGGCCATGACGAAAAGTCAACATCCTGAGCACAAATCTCTCACTATAATGCGAGAATTATACATAAATCATTCATGTGCATGCACTTTCATTTGTTTCTCCAGCTTCTAATAATGCCAGAGGTTTTGTAGATGTTGCAATACATTGGAATCGCTTTCCTGATAAATACTGTATCTAAGTATGGGAATGCTCTTCAATGCTTTCAAGGAGGTCGTCATCAGACCTTGGAAATGGTGACATGACTTTAGTTGAAAGTGTAAGGCAGACGCAGAGTTAGGAGTAAATTGAGAAAGCAAATGTATCTTTTCAGTATGACTATAACAGCATCTAATAGTTTGGAGAGAGAAAGATATAGGAACTATTTTGCTGAAGTTATGTAAAAATGATTGCCTACATCCTGGTTCTTCAGTTCATTCTCTATTTTGCAAGTATGCCTATCATCCACAATTACATGTATTGCTTGCATTTATTTAATTTAAGCAAATAAAGTAAAGACATGGTAAATAGGGAAACCTGACCAGAGCAAACCTGGCTTAATCTTCAATTGACTAAATATTTGGAGAATCTTTTCGCCTCCCAAAGTGAACTGGGAATGAGATAGTGTTCGTTCACTGAAGCTCCTACCAGATTCAGTGTGATAGAAATGATTACACTCAGCCTAGTTTAACTTCACACTGACATTTTGTGAATCTCTCTGGTCTGGATAGGGTTTGGACACGGTCAATTACAGATGCTGCTTTGATACATCTGCTGTCTGCTGTTGTGGATTTTCTAAGGCAAATTCAGTGCACTTTAACATTGTGCCTTGCTATATAACTTCATGCACTTTCAGAAACTTTTCATTTTCTCTTGAAAATGAAAGAGATCTAAGCTAAATACCAAAAATCCCTTCACGGTCTAGCATGGCTGAGTGCACTAAAATATAAAAACCTTGATTTAAGCATTTTTGTATTCAAAGATCATAGGCAAGTATTCATTTGAAAGTTCAGTGGCATTTTGAGATGAGAATATCATATATAAAGATGTCAGCAGTGGAGCCTCCCATGGTGAGTTTGAAAGGGGAAAAAAAGAGAACAGAATGAATAGGAGATTTTCCACATTCCAAAGAATTTTAAGATCTCATTATTTAGCTTACCCTATATGTAATAGTCCAATATTTCATATTATCAGCTCTTGAATGGCAGCGTTAAATTACTTAACGTCTGTCACCCACTTTTTCTTATTCATTTATTGGATTTGATATGTGCCATCACCAGTTCCAGCTTTGAGAGAGAGGGTGGGGGAGAGAAATGATAGATAGATAGATAGATAGATAGATAGATAGATAGATAGATAGATAGATGATAGATAGATAGAAGATAGATAGATAGATAGATAGATAGATAGATAGATAGATAGATGATAGACAGACAGACAAACAGACAGACAAAGATAGATAGACAGAGCGAGACAGATAGATAGACAGACAGATAGACAGACAAAGATAAACAAAGAAAGACAAAGAAAGACAGAGCAAGATAGATAGATAGAAAGATAGATAGATAGAAAGAAAGAAAGAAAGAAAGAAAGAAAGAAAGAAAGAAAGATAGATAGATAGATAGATAGATAGATAGATAGATAGATAGATAGATTATACAGAGAGGGGGGAGAATACCGTAGATAGATAGATAGATCTCCTCCATAAAATATAGAAAGATATATTTCATCTACAAAGAGGAATAGAAATATTTCCTCCACAAAAATCTGTCCCCAATCTCATCCCTCTAGTCTTCCAAAAATGTACCCATCACTCCTGTAATTGAATACATCCTCCTTTCTTCTTCCTCCTCTTCTTTTTTCTTCAACCTTTTCTAGCATTATGGACTACACTGGAGGCCAAGGTCTTTCCATATAATGTCCAAAGTTAAAAAAAAATGTTGACCCTGCTCATTTAGTACCTCAAATGAGAAACCTGTGTTGGTTCCTTTGATGATCCATTTGGGTTTTTTTTCTTGGTGACCCATGGCCTTGTCAAGAGTCGTCTTTATTATCTGCCTTAAATTTAACATCTATAGTTGGTTTTGCCAGGTCCAAAAAAAAAGCAATCGAAGGATATTATCTATTTAAGCCAAAGTTAGTCAAAGTCCAGTCTCAGATCCCACATGGCAGAGACCATTTCAGATATTCAGAGAAGCAGGGAAGCTAGCGAGAATACCTATATAGTTGTACTAATTCTACCAAGAACTGGCAAACTTTCCTGAATCAAGAAGACTGAAGGTCTGGGAATATTGTCATTCCAGATTTTCAGCAAAGGAATAAATTATATGACCTCTAAGACCCACTTCAGTCCTGCAGTGGTATCAGTTGCGTATGCAGAATACACAAATCTCTGAACAGATTGTTACTTTCATACAATAATCCTATGGTTCCTAGGATTGTTGTAAAAGAATAGAATGGAATGGAATGGAATGGAATAGGATAGGATAGGATAGGATAGAATTCTTTATTGGCCAAGTGTGATTGGAAACACAAGGAATTTGTCTTGGTGCATAAGCTCTCAGTGTACATAAAAGAAAAGATACGTTCATAAGGTACAACACTTAATGATAGTCATAGGGTACAAATAAGTAATTTGTACAAATAAGCAAATAATAAACAAAAAAAAGTAATCCACATGGCTGAATGGATAAAAGCAAGGTATGTATTAACATTTCACCGCAGCATTCAAACCTGTGATATTACAGAATTGTTACAGAAATCTCTCTCCGCGCTCACAAAAACAGATTACTTTTAGTCTGGCTGCAGTTGCTTGATATATGCCCTCTTCTTCATCTCTCTCTCTCTCTCTCTCTCTCTCTCCCTCTCCCTCTCCCTCTCCCTCTCCCTCTCCCTCTCTCTCTCCCTCCTTCTCTCTCCCTCCCTCCCTCCCTCCTTCTCTCTCCCTCCCTCCCTCCCTCTCTCCCACCCTCCCTCTCCCTCCCTCTCTCCCTCCCTCCCTCTCAAAAAAATATTCAGTCAACATGTGGTTTGTATGCTACATTGCAGGAAAATAAGTAAGGATTGTGGCAGAAGAGAGAGAGAACATTTATAAGATCCTGGAAAAATGAATAAAAGCAACATAATAAATCAAGTGGTGTTTAGGCTAAGAACGATGTGCATGAATAAATTTACTATTAAAATAAATTTTTGGTTTTCCCAAAGAAACCAAACTATATAAGCCAGACCCATAACTTTGCTTTCACACGAAGAGACAGATTATGATTTCAGGTGAGAAATAAGGTTTCTACAGCACAGCTGTCAAAATCTGAAATAACCCAGACTGTGCCATGCCCAGATTCAAACACAGTGAGGTTAAATACTAATGTTTGGGAATCCTTGTTTCCGTGGCTGGTTTTTGCTTTTAATTGTTTCTAATTGACCAGAAAACCTCTGGTCCCCAGCTCCGGTAAACTAACTAGAAAAAGGTCACAAATTTAGAACAGTCTGAAATCCAACAATTGATATGATTGGGGCAAATAAAAACAAATCCATTATCTAAGCAGGAGTAGTTAAACCAAACTGATGCCCTTAAATAAAGTAGCTTCTTGGATACTTGCCAATTTATTTATCAGCCCCACATGTCAAATACAGATGAGTAATTCACAAACAACCCCTGAATTTAGACAATAACAAAGTGCATAATTATTCCGACATTCCTATTTTGAGTATAAGGAAAAGATGGACCTTTTTTTTTTTTTGAAAAGTTGCTGAATAGTCTTCTATCTCTAGTCTTGATTCTTTCCCAAGCAATATATTAAACATCATCTTTGTTTGTTTATCATTATTTCTGTCTCCGTTTCCTCTGCTGGGCATGGCAGGATTCCCTGCCATATAATTTAAGTGAGCTGTCCACAAAGTTTTGGGAACTGTACGGTTTATTTTGAAAAGATTAAGCCCATTAACTGTTTGAACTTTGCCAGTCGAAATTTAGTCTTCCTGCCAAAGCCAGCTTAAATATTTTGAAATGCAGCCCTTTGACAGACCACCTAGAGGTATAAAAGAAATGTATTTTTAAAACACCCTGAGGAACCTTTAGGGATCTTTTTCTTCTAAATATAGTGATGGAATAAATTTGACCAGATATAGGTAGTCCTCAACTTACAACACTTCATTTAGAGACTGTTCAAAGTTACAATGGCGCTGAAAAAAGTGACTTATGACCATTTTTCATACTTACAACCGTTGCAGTTTCCCCATGGTCACAATGCATGGCAACTGGTTCGTATTTATGACGGCTGCAGTGCCCTGAGGTCACGTGATCCACTTTTGTGACCTTCCGACAAGCAAAAAGTCAATGGGGATTCATTGTTACTAACTTAATCACTGCAGTGATTCACTTAACAACGGTGGCAAGAAAAGTCGTAAAATGGGACGAAACTCACTTCACAAATGTTTCGCTTAGCAAAACATAAATTTTGGGCTCAATTGTAGTCGTAAGTCGAGGACTACCTGTATAAGAGAAAAGTTGCGTAGTATTCAAAGGATCCTCTTGGGTTCTGTGTTCAAATTTTTATTGCACTCTTCCCTCGGTAAAAATAATGCTGCCTGCTCCCTGTCAGTATTGAACAGATTACAAGAAACCAGCATAAGCAATATATATTAAAGACAAAATGCATACAGAAAGATTAATTGTACATCCCATAAAAAAAGTTGATTTAAAGAAGCTGAAGCTGGCTTTAGAGAGAAAAGAAGGGCAGGAATATTTTGTGAAGGGTTTTTTTTTAAAAAAAAAAAATTCACATTTACATCAGGGTTGGCGAAGTTGCCCATGAGATCTATACAAGAAACCATGTTAAAAAGGTAACCAAACTGTTAATGAATTAAGAAACCATGTACGGGTTCACATAAGATTTCCAAGAGGACATGCTGACATCACTTCATTTTGAAATCAAAACATTGAGAATTCGGGAGATTTGCAACTTTCTGGTTAGTTTAACGTACTTTTCATGGCAGGTTTGATCAGAACCAGAAGCAAAACAAATATCTCAGATAAAGTTGAGAAAGTCCAAGTCCTCCCAATATTACTTTCTGTCTGAAGATACATCTTAACATTCCCTTGCTGACCATCACCCACTTAATCCAGTAATGTCACTTCATCTCGGAAATCCTGGAAAATTGGCGAGCTGAATTGCAGCTTCTGATTATTTGATTGATTATACACTATAAAGTCATTGTTGATTCTTAGCAATCACATATATAGACCTTCTCCACAAACCAGGTCCTTCAGATCTTCCAACAATGCTCTCATCATTACTCTACTTGAATCCATTGTCTTTTCCTTTCCTTTCGCCTTTCCAAGCACTGGAGCCTTCTCAGAGAGTTGGGTCTTTGCTTAATTTGCTGATGAAGATTCTCAGCAATCCAGTAGAGTTGTTTGAAGGTTGGGTCATTTGCAACTGGACTATTTTTGGTTGTTAGTTTGGGACGTTTCACTGCTCATCCAAGCAGCTTCATCAGTCAAAGCAAGTCAGTTAGTCAGAGTCATTGGAATGTACCAACTCTTGCTCAACTTCAGGAATCTCCTCCCCAAAGTATGTTGCAATATGTCGATGAAGAACCTCAGTAATCCATGTAGTTGTTTAATTATTTGCTTAATGTATCCAAGTAAAATAAGATCATTTGAGCCTGGTCATTTATGCCTCAAGTGAGATCACCAGGTAGTTTTGTTCAATGATCCATTTGTTTTCTTGGTTATCTGTGATATTCTCAGGTGTCTTCTTCCACACCAAAGTTCAGAAGAGTCTGTAACTCTTCCTACCTTGCGCCTTCAAACTTCCAACTTTCACTTTTGTAGAGCATCAAAGGGAAGACAACCTCTTGCACAATTCTGATCTTTGTAAGCGAAGCATTTGATGGTATTTGAATATCATTTCCAAGCCTCTAATCTCTCAAATCTTACCAATCCCTAGTCTCCTTTCAGTTTATTAATATTGTTCTTAGATAAAAAAAAAACCAATTAACTAGAGGGGTTTCTTTTAAGAACCTGTGCACCAGAGAATAGGAAAAAGAGTGAAATATTCTAATTCACTTATAACACAATAAAGGCTCCCCATTCCTAAACCCACCAGCATAATTTGTGCAAGCTGACAAGATGCTAGTTTCAAGTATTATCAGCAATTGTCAGGATGAGTTCTTTTTATGTAAATGGACTCATTATTAATTTCTGCTGGTGCTGAACGATTTATGAAGTGCTTTTGTGGATTTAGGAAAGTAGTTCATGAATCAGAGGGGGGGGAGGGGGCGGAAATGTTTTAAAAGATCCTGTGTTGATAAATAATATCCCTCATTCATGAATCCTGCCGATAGAGTCTTTTATCTTCAAGTGAGAAGAAAGCCTGAAATGAGAAAATTATGATATGCCAAGCCAAAATATAATAAACAAGCAACTAACCAAGCAAAAGGCTGAATAATTCCGCAGAACACTTTTTGTGTTTTTGAATAATTCTGTGGAACATTAACAAATTTTTCTTTTGAATCAACTTTTTTCTCTGGATCAGGAAGGACAAAATCCTATGACCCTATTCCCAAAGGATACATATATATATTGAGACTTTTCTATCTGCCTTTGTTTTTAAAAAAATCAAAAGAAAACCTGATTAATGTAGGGTTGAAAAAGTAGCATGTCACTATTTTGTATAGGAGCAGTTTTGGGATAGTGGCCAACATGTTGTTAGACCATTGCCAATAATCTACTAGCAGCTTGTTCTGATCAAAAATTAGCAGAACAAAATGACTACTACTTCCTTTATAGATTTATGTCTTACACATTTCGGTTGAGATGCAAACAGGGCATGAGTAAATCAAAAAGTCTGCATATTTTCCCATGAGGAACCTTGTAAGAAATGATATAGCTTGTATCTGGAGAATGCACACTTTTAAACAATTAAAAGAAAAAAACTTAAAAGAAGAAAAATCAACATTACTGTAAAGATAGATAGATAGATAGATAGATAGATAGATAGATAGATAGATAGATAGATAGATAGATAGATAATTAAATAGATGGCTCAGTGGCTAAGACATTGAGCTTGTCGATACAAAGGTCGGCAGTTCAGCAGTTTGAATCCCTAGTGCCGTGTAACAGGGTGAGCTCCCGTTACTTGTCCCAGCTTCTGCCAACCTAGCAGTTCGAAAGCATGTAAAAATGCAAGTAGAAAAATAGGGACCACCTTTGGTGGGAAGGTAACAGCGTTCCGTGCGCCTTTGGCATTTAGTCATGCCGGCCACATGACCAGACGTCTTCGGACAGTGCTGGCTCTTCGGCTTTGAAACGGAGATGAGCATCGCCCCCTAGAGTCGGGAACGACTAGCACATATGTGCGAGGGGAACCTTTACCTTTACCTTTAAAGTTATCTAGTGATGCCACTAAAAGTCCCACTAATTATGATGTACAAATGAGTGTTAGATCTATGCAGTTCAATGCTATGGCTCAAATCACTAAATCAGGTCACTCTGATTTGGAAAGCTTTCTTTCTTTCTTTCTTTCTTTCTTTCTTTCTTTCTTTCTTTCTTTCTTTCTTTCTTTCTTTCTTTCTTTCCTTCCTTCCTTCCTTCCTCCCTCCCTCCCTCCTTCCCCCTTCCTTCCTTCCTTCCTTCCTTCCTTCCTTCCTTCCTTCCTTCCTTCCTTCCTTCCTTCCTTCCTTCCTTCCTTCCTATGCACAAAGCAATTTAGTTGAATTCTTTGAGTAGAATAACTGAAAGAGAACTTTGCATTGGACTAATAGTTATTTCCTTCGGAATACAAATTTATCCAGCTCATGACTGATGACCTGTTTGACCTCCCCCCCCTCCCTCAGGCTCAGCCTCCTATAAAAGCTTTCTAAATGAAGGAACATTTTATTACCTCTGATCTATGTAAAAAGTAACAGGGCTTGTTTCACCGTAACTTCCCAAAGGAATATGGTTTTATTAATACCGTGACTCTTGAATGACCATATTGAACATGGAAGATGGAAAACATCCTCTTAGCTTCTCGTCACGATTGACCGTCTTACTGTACGGAAAAATCACTCTTGTCCCTTCTTTCTTTCTGTTGATCTGAAAATCCCACCCCTATGTCAAATATAGAGTTCTATAGACTGCAGTTTTCTGTCTACTGTAAGGTATAATAGCTACTTCTGTTATGGGAAACCAAGATTTAATCCAGTAAGTCTGTACGAATCGATATCTTTGTTAAATGACACCATGTTTGAGTTATTTTACGTTATGTTGATGGTTAGCTAATTTTGTAATGGAGACATTCCTTCTTGAAGCAGACGTTGTATAATTTAGTGGTAAAAATGCCAGTCATTAAGGGTTGTGGGCCTGCACTAGGGCAGGAAGAGGGTGGATTTATTGATGGAAATGTATCTATATAATCTTTGTGGTCCTTTGACCTGCAGGATCCATTCTGGTTATAATTTTGTTTTGTGAAAATGACATCAACCACAATCATTAATGTAAAAATGACACTGAAATGTTTTGTTCATCTGACCTGATTTTAAAGTCTCGCTGCAGAAACAGCTTTCCAATGCAAAATAAATTAAAGCTTGGAGTTTAAGCACTCTCCCTCTCTTTCTCTCGGCTAATAGAAGACAAATATCACAAGTATAGTAAAATGTACAATACATATTGCAAGGAGCAGGTTCAGAACTGCAAATCATGCAGATAGTCACAATATTATTATTATTATTATTTATTGAATTTATATACCGCCCTTCTCCCTGAAGGGACTCAGGGCGGTGAACAGCCGAAAATTAAAATAACATACAATATAAAAGTTAAGATAGCTAAAAATAAATTAAATTAATCGGTCTCCCAATTTAAAACCCCAAGCTATACAATTAAAAAACTAACCCATAAAACCTATTCAGGCCAGGCCGGCTGGCTGAAATAAAAACGTCTTCAGGGCCTTACGGAAAGTGCGGAGATCCAGGATTAGTCGTATTCCGGGAGGTAGCTCGTTCCAGAGGGCGGGTGCTCCCACAGAGAAGGCTCTCCCCCTGGGGGCCGCCAGCCGCCATTGCTTGACTGATGGCACCCTGAGGAGGCCCTCTCTGTGAGAGCGTATTGGCCGGTGGGAGGTTATCGGTAGCAGAAGGCGGTCTCGTAAATACCCTGGCCCTAAGCCATGGAGCGCTTTAAAGGTGAGAACCAACACCTAGAGGAATATATTAGAGTGTTATACTAGTGGACAAGCCTTTCAAATGTTGTTACGTTATCAATGAAACACAAAAACATCTTTGATAAGCTTTATATCAATAAATGCATCTGGACTCAACAAATGGAGTTGTACTCACATACCAAATTGGATTTCACCTCTTTTTTTTTCTTTATACAACCCCCAAATTTAGGAGGTGGTTGCAGAAATGCTACTGTACCATTCGAATAACTGTTCCTAACTTTAGAAAGTTCTGGAGAAGTTGAATTTTAAAAGTAAAGACTTCTAAAGACGTTCTAAAGGCTTTTAGTCAACATTTCTTCCTCACAGACAACCTGAGAAGAAGAGTCAATGGGAACAAGACAGATGCTGCTCCTTGTCAGACCAGGTTGAGCGAATTAAAAGCAAAGAGAAAAAGCAAACTTGGAAGTAGAACCCATTCAGTTTCCCCTCCTTTCTTTTTCCTTTTCAACACCCTCCCTTTATCACAAATGACTATTTTAGCTCTGCAATTTGGCATGGCTTAATATCTTAGCAGCCTCTTATTCGCACCACTCATAAAAGACTGCATTACAAAAGTACCTGGAAAATAAAAATTCATTGAAAGAGGGACCCATCAAGCCTAAATGGAAGTTTATATTGCAACATTATGAGAAAGCTGGTGCATTTGCAACTCCCTTGGTAGAGAAGCCTGAGCAATTTAATTCCAAACAATTAAAGCCACACGGCTAGCATGACTTGCTGGGATGAGGTTTCTTAAAAGGAAGAATGACCCTCATTTTGGCGGGCCTGGTTTTTGCTTCATTTTATGTCATTGTTGGGTAACAAAATCTCATCCTCTTTCAACCTCAGAATGAGCAGGCAGGAAGTTGCTTAAATCATCCATTCTTCTTAATTTTTCCTCTGTGCCTGTGTGTGGGTGTGTTTGTGTTCGTTGACTCCTGAGGATTGCCTGGACAAGTCTTTGCAGTTTTGTGGGCAAGATTTCAGAATTGGTTGCCATTGCCTCCTCTCTAGGGCTGAAAGATAGTGATTGGCCCAAAGTCACCCAGCTGGTATTGTGCCTAAGGTAGAACTAGTACTCACAGTTTCCTTGTTTCTAGTCCAACATCTTCTCCACTAAACCACACTTTCTTTTGGGTTGAGAAATGATGACTGGTCCAAGGTCATCCAGATGGCTTGTGCCTAAAGTGGAACTAAAACTCGCAGTCTCCTGGTTTGTAGCCTTCTGCTTTAACTGCTACTCCAAATTGGATCTCTGTCCTTTCTAATAAAATTTGTCCTCCAGTTTCTTGAAAGTTTTCTTCCCTGAATTAGGAGATTCACTTTTCCTGCTTTCTTCTCAACCAAAGAATGAGGATGGTACTAGCTAATTGATTTAATTGTGAAGATGTCGTGAAAAGATATTTTCTCTAATATATCTCTTAATAACTCTGCACTAATATATCTTAATAAAATATATATTCTTCTATTCTTGGGGGGGGGGAAGCCCTTATATATCTCTCTATATAAGACTAAGACCCATTGTATTTGGTGGCTCCTAATTGTTTAATTTATTTATTGGCTGTATTTTTTTTTATTCAAGTGTTCAGACAATTCTTATCACACAAGGAAATTCACATCAATATACCACCTAGCAACCATTAGAAAGTGGTTAAATGCTGTTGGTTCTACTTGAGAAACATCTTCTGATCTTTTGTCAATATATATATATATATATATATATATATATATATATATATATATATATATATATATAGTGTGTGTGTGTATATATATATATATATATATATATATATATATATAGTGTGTGTGTATATATATATATAGTGTGTGTGTATATATATATAGTGTATATATATATAGTGTGTGTATATATATATAGTGTGTGTGTATATATATATATATTTATATATATATATATATATATATATATATAGTGTGTGTGTATATATATATATATATATATATAGTGTGTGTGTATATATATATATATAGTGTGTGTGTATATATATATAGTGTATATATATATATAGTGTGTATATATATATATATATAGTGTGTGTGTGTATATATATATATATATATATATATATATATATATATATATATATATATGTTTTTTTTTCTTCTAGCCATTATATATATATAATCTTGCTGGGAAGGAGACATTTCTCTTGGAGAGACAAAAATGAAGAAAAGGCGGGGGTGAGATGTGGGGACAGAAAAGCTTAGCATTGAGAATTAACCTTGATTACATACGCAATTTGCTAATCAAAATTGGAGACCTGCTAATCAAGCCTAAATTACGAGGCACCTATTTTTTTTTTCTTTTTTCATAGTATAGCATAGCTGAATTCAAATGTTTGATAAACAAGAGTCTTCCTATGGAATAGAAGGAATATGTGGTATGAATCTCCTGATGTTTGGATGGGCCTGCAAGGCAGTTCTTTCTGGGAACAGAATACCTGCTTAGAGGGTTCCTACAACTCTTGTGTCAGCGTTCCGAGTAATGCACCTGTTGAAACAGAACTCCGAGGCAGGTAGATTCCTCAAAGTCTGTAGAGATTCTCAGTCATCTAGGTCATGGTTGTCCCAAAGGTGCTTTTTCAGGAGGCACCTGGACTTACTGTGTTTCCCTGAAAATAAGACCCTGTCTTATATTTTTTGAACACCAAAATAAGTGCTTGATCTTATTTTCGGGGATGTCTTATTATTTTGGGGCACGTGGAGCAAAACGGGGCTCCTCTTGCCATCTTACCTGATTTCCAGCTCTGTCTCCCTAACCCTAACCAGAAGAAATGGCGGGGACCATTGCAGTTAAATATTTTCAGGGAGGGCTTATTTTTGGGGGTGGGCTTATTTTCGGGAGAGGTCTTATTTTCAAGTGAGGTCTTATTTTTGGGGAAACATGGTATATAAAGCCTTCCATTCCCCACTATCCTGTCAGAGCTGAAGAAGCTTCTTGGATGAGAAGCGCAACGTCTTCAAAAGAAAAGTCCAGTTGCCTCTTGAAAAAGGAGCTTTGGGACAGATTCCTCAAAGAACATGTTTATTGGATGCATCATATCGGCACAGATGGTGAAAACCAACTCTCAAAGTTCCTGCGGTTTTCACCCTAATTAAAAGAACTATTTCTCAAGGTTAACACTTAGCATTTAATTGAAGTTCAGCTTATCCTGGTTTATTTAATATATCTCAGTTAAACAAGAGAAAGGAAGCAACTGAAAGCCAAACAGTCCAATATTCTGATTATTGAGAAAAGCAATTTTTAATATCCCTCCCAAAAAAAAATGGTATTCAAGAAACTATAGAAAGATGGTTGGGTCATTCAAATAATTGGATAAGGAACAACTATGCAGTCAAAGGCAAGATACAGATCAGATGCTTTATATCTTAATTTATATACCAATTTACTTTTGTTGCTCTTTTTAATCATATGACTGTATGTCTGTATGACTGTATGTATATGCACTCTCCTCCCTCCCTCCCTCCCTCCCTCCCTCCCTCCCTCCCTCTCTCTCTTGTGATAAATCCAGTAAATTCAAGAATTCTTAAAATAACTGCACCTGTCTGCTTCTTCTACTCCCCTCTGTATGCATCTGAATTTAGCCATTTATTTAGCCCTTATTTGAGCTGTTACGGCTTCAGAGAAAGCGGATCAAAATCATATTTAGTGGAGAAGATGCAATTTAGATATATATATTTTAGGAGAATACGTGTCTAAAAGGCAACCTTTTGTGCGGATCCAGGCAGATGAAAAACCTGTAGGGAAATGTAAATCCGGGCTGGTAATTGAATGCAGATGTGACACAGACTACAGATAGGCTGATATCTCCGTTCTTTTATGTAACTGTGGTGGTACTAATAGCATGAGCATATATGGATTGGGTTGTGCTGCCTCCTCTGCCATTAAATTAATTGTATTGGAAAGCAATAAGATCGCTATAAAAATACAGGAAGGATTGAAATGAAGTTCTAGACATTGTAAGTAAAAAGGGAAGTCAGGGTTTAAGGAGGAAGGCGCGTAGAAGATGGAGATAGAAGCTAGTCCTTTGTAACAGAGAAGCTTTTATGGACAAGAATTTTATTTGTAGAGGTCACTTCCTATGTTTTATGGACTCTCATCCTGGCAGGCATCCCGCTGTTCCATAACCCGTGTAGCTGAGATGACATTATGATGGCAGGCTGTTGGTGTGACTTATTTTGTCTAGTCGCATTTACACACCTTGCATATATATATATATAAGAGCATAACAACCAACCGTTTGGTTCACATAGTCTAATCCACCCCCAACTCTCACAAATTGCTAAGCAGGGGTGAAATCCAGCAGGTTCTGACAGGTTCTGGAGAACCGGTAGCGGAAATTTTGAGTAGTTCGGAGAACCAGCAAATACCACCTCTGGCTGGCCCCAGAGATCTCTATTCTGGGAATAGAGATTTTGCAGTATCCTTCCCCCATTTCTGTGGGTGTGGCTTGGTGGGCGTGGCATTACTGGCTTGGCGTGGCTTGGTGTGGTTTGGTGGACATGGCTTGGTGGGCTTGGCAAGGGAAGGATACTGCAAAATCCCCATTCCCTCCCCACTCCAGGGGAAGGATATTGCAAAATCTCCATTCCCACCCCACTCTGGGGCCATTCAGAGGTGGCATTTGCGGGTTCTCCGAACTACTCAAAATTTCCTCTACTGGTTCTCCAGAACCTGTCAGAACCTGCACCCCTGATTTTCAGTAATAATTATACTGTCCTTAATATGCCCTACCCTTTAGAGTTTGTTGGAGAACTCCTTCCTCTAAAGAAGTTTGGTAAAGCTGAACATCCACTATCTGCCTACAAATCTACTGGAAAGTTTCAAAAGACATTAATAGTTGGTTCTGTTTGAAATTTCAGAATTATTTCAAGTACTTGAGCATATCATCTCCCAGCCCTACTCCCTTTTGTTTTAGCTGATCTTGCCTTCTGGCAGCTCTGCACATGCACGCACTGGGAACAGGCTCCCCCTGTTCCTCTGCCTCTCTGATGTCTGACTCTGAGGCTCCAGAGTCTGCACATAACTCCCAGATGGCCCTGGCCCCATCTCTGCCTCCGATGCAGAGCCCTCGTCCGAGCCTTCCGCAGTCTCCAGGACTGGCCCATGTTCCTCCCCAGCCTCCTCACTGTCCGACTCTGCTGCCAGCTCCACAGGCTACTGGCAGACCACAACATTAACAGCCATATTACTAACTTAACAACTGCATCGATTCACTTAACAAAGGTCGCAAACTGGGGTAAAATTCACTCAACAACTGTCTTGCTTAGCAATGAAAAACTGGAGCTTAACGGTGGTTGTAAATCGAGGACTTCCTGTATTAATCCCTTGGTAATTTGGACACCGTGCCTACTGGCTTATATATATTATGTGCTGCTTGTTAATGTTGAAAATAAACAACTATTGGGCACATATTTCTTGACTACAGAAATATTTATCTGCGTGATCTATGGATTCTGAGAGCTTTGAATTAATTGCTTTTACATTTTTGCATCTGATATCCTGCCAGCCACATGACTCCAAGAAGGATTTAAAACACTTTCATATGATAACACAGCCTGGAAATCATATGCAAGCCTTTGTGGAAAGAGAACTATTTCACAAATGGACTAAAACAATTTTTGAAGGTTAAAACAAATATATTTGTCATTGATGGATATATTGAAAATGATATTGAAAAACCCCATCATGTGAAAAATTAATACAGAAAGATAGCTTAGGAGTCCATATAAGGGAGGGATGGGATTTCTGTTTTATTCAGGGTTCACAGCTTAAAGAAGTGTTTCAGAGGCTTGATTTGATCATTTGCATATTCAGACCCAAGCAGGCACCTCCAAGAACATTGCTATACCTGTGCCCCAAGAAGGATGAAATATAGAATTCCCATATTACCCCTGCAATCCAGGATTCTTCAAATTTATCTGGTTTACACAGAACCATTGATGTAATTTTTAAAATGTCTTCATAATTAATTTAAAAGAGGAAGTCTGAAAGCAAGGTGCTCAATATGAAGAAAATATAGCTATTAAGGTAGGAATGAGACTGTAGAATTTAGAATGGCTGCCTAGTCTTCCTTCTGGCATCTGTAATAAACCATGCTTGTTTATACGTTGACAGACATGTCTGTGGTTTGCCATTCGTCCCATCTCCGCCATCTTGTTTATAAAAAAAATATTGTAATTCCTGGCTCAAATACTCAATATCTAGGATCTTGTTCCTTTGGGAAAATTACTATAGTCTTGCTGTTCACAAAGAAACAGACTCTGGCAGTGTGATCCTTGGTTATGAATGCATTTGTGTGATCTTCATATATCACAGACCAAAGAGTCATATTATTGTGTACCTCTAAATAAAGTACAGGATGGACACCAGGGATGAAATTCAGCAGGTTCTGACAGGTTCTGGAGAACCGGTAGCGGAAATTTTGAGTAGTTCAGAGAATTGGCAAAGGTTACTGCAAAATCCCCATTTCCTCACGGTCAGCTGGGACTCTGGAGGCAGAGAATAGATGAGGGTGGGGCCAGTCAGAAGTGGTATTTACCGGTTCTCCGAACTACTCAAAATTTCCACAACCGGTTCTCCAGAACTGGTCAGAACCTGCTGAAACCCACCTCTGGTCCATGTCTATGTCTATACCGATACTTGTTTCCTTGTACTTGTTGACAAATAAATAAATAATAATAATAAATAACAATGTTATTTTACTGGATTCAGATCCAGTGATCTCTCAGCCACTGAGCAAGGAAGATGGAATCTACTCACATCTATCCACAAACCTTTGACTTTTTTCTTTCCTTTCAACATCCCATTATATTTTTATTTCTGGAATAAAATCCTCAACGGATGATAAAATGGAAAATCAGTATTTCCATCTTTCCTGGCATCCTAATCTAGTTTTTTGTTTTGTTTTTTGTTTTTTTGGCCCCTTATAATTTGTCTTTTAATTGAGAAGGAACAAACCAGCCGGAGATCAAACACAAAAGATGTGAGACTGGAAAAAGACTATAAAGATTTGATTTGAGAAGCATAGTAGCAAGGAGGCAGGATCTAGGCTGCGGATCTGTTTCTATTTATTCAACCACCGAGATCAATAGCGTTTTTTTTTTTAGAGCGGACAAAAGAGGAAAGACTGTAGCCTATAACAAAAACCCTTTCATAATCAATATTATCGAAAAGATATTAGGTTTTTGTAAAAACAAAAAGAGATCATGGTAGAAAGTGGCGGAAGGGAGGCGGTGAGAACCCACCAGAAGCGAGACAGCACACAAAGGTTTACTTCAGAGGACTACAAAATATTGGACTAAAAATAACATTAAAGATGAAATTTGCAATGAATCTCAAGCTGCTGTATTCCCCATGGCTGAGTCTGCCAAAGGCACTGTTGGTTTCCTCTGTTCTTTTCTGTCTTTATTTAAATATTTTATACAGTTGTCTGTGTTCATGTGTAGTGCGAGCTGTCATTTATATTTCAAGTCCACTCTAAAATGGATCTTCGCCTACAGCAAGCTGTGCACAGCAGTTGAGTGTTTCTGAACTAGGAGGCTACACTGAAAGCAGGGAGGACAAATGATGGCTGGTATTTAAAGTCGTTTTTGTGTACTTACAGTTGGCTGTCTTGTCTTCTGCTCTGAAACGGATTTCGTGGCTTTTGTGATATTACGAAAAGATGGGATGAGATTTCCATTTATTGGAAATCCATTTATTGCTGTTGAAATACATGCATACGTACATGCATACATACATACATAACATACATACATATGTATGTGTGTGTGTATTGTTGTTAGTTGCAAAGTCGTATCTGACCCATCGCGATTCCATGGACAACGTTCCTCCAGGCCTTCCTGTCCTTTACCATCCTCTGGAGTCCATTTAAGCTCACGCTTAAATGAGCTTCAGTGACTCCAGCCATCTCGTTCTCTGTCGTCCCGTTCTTCTTTTGCCCTCAATCGTTCCCAGCATTAGGCTCTTCTCCAGTGAGTCCTTCCTTCTCATTAGGTGGCCAAAGTATCTGAATTTCCTCTTCAGGATCTGGCCTTCTAAAGAACAGTCAGGGTTGATCTCCTCTAGGACTGACCGGTTTGATCGCCTTGCAGTCCAAGGGACTGCACCACAGCACCACAGTTCAAAGGCGTCAATTCTTTAGCGCTCGGCCTTTCTTATGGTCCAACTTTCACAGCCATCCATTGCAACTGGGAAAAACCGTAGCCTTGACTATACACACTTTTGTTGGTAGGGTGATGTCTCTGCTTTTTGGAATGGTGTCTAGATTTGCCATAGCTTTCCTCCCCGGGATTGGACTAGAAGACTTCCAAGGACTCTTCCAACTATGTTATTCTGTTAAAACCTGGTGCCGCTGTGTGTCTTTGTCTACTTGTGGGAGGAATAGAGGGGTCGTTTCATTAGCAAAATAAGGAAGTTCTGTTTTAAAGCATTCAGGCTACAAGCAAAACAATTGAAAAGAAAAGGTTTTGTATTTGATACTTTTTTGATCTATTGCTTTATTTTTTTTCTTGGATCAGAATTCTTCAAGTAACCAAAGATTTCTCTGGGTAACTTCATTGCAACATTCAGCAAGAATGGGAGTTTCTGGTCATCCAAACTGTTGTTGTGTTACTATCTCTGTGTCATTAAAAACTGAGAGTTAATGATCTCCAACATACTGTAAGTGTTCTATCATTTGCAAAAGATCAACCCCCCCAATAAGCAGTCACAACTAGATATAATATGACATTCCACAACGGTTAATTTACACACTTTAATATGTTTCTGTTAGATTACTGCCCTCCTCCCCCCCAGTGGGACATAACCCTCCTGGTCACAATCTTTTCTTTCACTAATCTTCTTTGTATCTGTTCACTGACCCTGGAGGATGTACTTAGCTTGCGACCTTATATTTTGGTTAATAAAATTCAGGCTGTCTGACCATCAGTCACCTCCACAAACTAGAGGGAGATTATTGTTTGATCAGAAGTCTTAAGAACATGGCTTCAACTTCTGGGTAGATGGCTGGATGAGCAGACATCTCTTCGGCAGAGGTGGGTTTCAGCAGGTTCTGACCAGTTCTGGAGAACCGGTAGTGAAAATTTTGAGTAGTTCAGAGAACCGGTAGTAAAAATTCTGACTGGCCCTGCCCCCATCTATTCTCTGCCTCCCAAGTCCCAGCTGATCGGGAGGAAGTGGGGATTTTGCAGTATCCTTCCCCTGCCAGGCCCACCAAGCCACGCCCACCAAGCAATGCCACGCCCACCAAGCCATGCCCACAGAACCGGTAGTAAAAAAATTTGAAACCCACCACTGCTCTTCGGGACCTGTTTCTTTGACCTTTGAGCTTATTTCCCAAAGAAAAAAAAAACAAAAACGACAATCAATGATATGAATATGAAATAAGAGAGATGCCGTATGATTTAAAAGCAGCATTAAACACCCCGCAATGCTGCCAGCATTCTTTAGGGATTTATATTGCCCAGAAATGCCACCAAAATGGAAAAATTCCCAATAATAACTGACAGCCAAACCAAAAATCTACATCGGCGTTTCTTGCTAATTTCCAGAGCTGTGGAGCAAAATAATCAAGATGTAAATTAAAATGTAGAGATTGAATCTGCGTTTTTAAAAAGTTGCATAGTTAATATTGTTCACTTGTTGAGGAGGCTGCTTGTATCATCTGTGTATAGTCTCTGATTCAAATAACACACTTGGGAACATCCTCTCCTTTCTCCAAAATAAACAATTTAGCTGTGTATTCAGTCAAGGGAGGTTGTTCTTTTAATTAAATCCTCTCATCATATTATTGCTGAGATGGCTGTAATAATTTTAATTGGTTAATTAATTGATGTGCTAATTGGCTAGTTCATCGAGTTAATCAACTGGGTTTTTTTTTAAAAAAAAATTCAACTTTTCAAACTTCAGCTGTTTGACGACACTTATCTCAGTGGGATATATCAAGGCTCAAATTAATGTAATTAAAAGATACCACTGCAAAATTCTGTTTTTCAAACCAACATAAACACTGTTTACCTACCTCCAAATCAGTGGTGAAATGTAAAATTTGTTACTACCGTTTCTGTGGGCGTGGCTTGGTGGTGGTGGGGTAATGTGACTGGGTGGGTGTGGCCAATTTTTTGTTTTTAACTTTTAAAACCATTTTTTCTACAACCTCTTCGGCGAAGAAGCTTTCCCAGCTGAGGCTTTTTTTCTTTTAAATGCCTCTGACGATCAGGCAACTCAGCTTGGACCGTCAGAGGCATTTAAAAGAAAAAAAGCCTCTGATGATCGTGTGGCTCAGCTGGGCATGGGGCGGGGGGTAAGGATTTTTGCTACCGGTTCTCCGAACCACTTGTCTTCATTGCTACCAGATCGGGCAATGTGGTCCGAACTGGGAGCATTTCACCCCTGCTCCAAATGCTTTTCCCCCTCAGCCTTTAGAAACAGGCATATCTACATTTAAACTTTTAAAAATTATGAACTTGAGGTACAAACCAAATGAATTAATGACCAACATAAGGCATGGCAAATAACTATTTGAAGGTCCAAAAATTAACTCTCTTATAGAAAAGTTCTCCTGTGAACTAAACCAGTGGTTCTTAACCTTTCTTTCACCACAGACCTCCTTTAAATATCATTTGTGGCCACAGACCCCCAAGACTTAACTCAAGATTTAAATCATAACACTTCTTCAAGCCTTTGCAGAACCCCTGTGACAATATTGTGGCCTTCCAAGAGTCTGTGGACCACAGTTTGAGAAGCATTGATGTAGACCACATCAGAAAAAGGGGGTAGGTCAAAACTGTAGATTAGGTGGAGCTGGATTTTCCAGGATTTGGACAATTTATCTCCCAGCAGTTATTATTTATTTTATTTATTTATTTATTATATTTCTATACCGCCTTTCTCCCGTAGGACTCAAGGTGGTGTACAGTCAAGAAAAATATAGACACACAAACATCATAAAATTGCTAATTAAAATTATTACTTAGTTTGGCCAATTAAATAAAACCCAGAATTAGATCACATTTAAAAATTCATTCACATGTTCATATGTTTAGCCCCGCCTGTTGGAACATCAGGGTCTTGAGGGCATGGCGGAAAGCACGGAGATCAGGGATATTCCGTATCTCTAGGGGCAGTTCATTCCAAAGGGTTGGAGCCCTCACAGAGAAGGCCCTCCCCCTGGGAGTCGCCAGTCGACATAATTTGGCTGACGGTACCCTGAGTAGTCCCTCTCTGTGAGAACGAACTGGTCTTATGAAGGTAGGGTTAGGCAGGGCAACATTTTAAGTCTTAAAATATTTTGCCAATATTTTAAGGGATAAAATATTTTGCCACATATTCAACGAAGCATTTTGAGGACTGCAAAAATATAAAGGCAACTTGGAAGACATCTACAGCTAATAATATTTGGGAGTGCATAACCTTTTCCAGATTGTGGAATGCGTTCCATCTGTGAGTGGCACGCTAAGGTCCACAGACAGAGGAGAGACAAAAACAAATTTTTAATTTTGTTTCATTTACATGCACAAGAGCCAGTTTGGTAGACTATAGACTGGGTTAGACTGGATTAGAAACTAGGAGACCATGAGTTCTAGATCTCCCTTGTGCTGGGTGATTTTGGGCCTGTTCTGCCCAGCTATGGACCCCAAAGAACACAGCACACACAACGTCTGTACAAACCTTAGTTTACTAAATTAAATTAGTCTTTTTCAAATAAAGGCTGTTAATTAACTTTCTTAACAGCCTACAAGAATCCAAAGAATAAATAATCATAATCTTACTATGGTTGGCAGAAAGCCCAGAAGCAATTTGCAGGAAGCTGATAAGAGAACTAAGATCAGAACACGAAGGAGAGTGAATGAAGTTGTTCCCTGCAAATTGCCTCAGTTGTCGTCCTTCCTTAAATAGGCTAAGGGAGTGGCCAATTAGCCCTAAGTTCAGTGATATCATATTGTCATCGCTACCGGCTCGGGAGAACCGGGCTGAACTGGGAGGAACCCACCACTGGTCATAAGTGTAAAAATGGTCATAAGTCCCTTTTTTCAGTGCCATTGTAACTTTGAACGGTTATTAAATGAATGGTTGTAAGTTAAGAACTACCTGTACTTCAAGCATGACAATTTATCAATGGTTCTTGAAGGTCTCTGAGAATTGCTCTCAAGGTTTCTGGGGATCATTTATGGTCATGGATGCTGAAATTGTTCAGCTCTAGTCTCTGAAACATTAGATGCACATACACAACAGACACATCTACCATGTTTCTTTGTGGTGGGGAAAAAAAGGAGGAGGAGGAGAGGAATGCAAGAGCCATCCATTTTAAATATGTGTGTGTATGTTCTTCCCAGGAATATTAATTTCTTTGAAGGTGTAAGAAAACCTTGGAGAATGAAAATATTATTAATGCTGTAGGAGAACATAGAAAGAATTCTATAGTAAACATTTATTTTCCAGGGCAAACCATCCTTTTTTGTCAAGGACTTATTTTCATTAGTTTTCTAGATTCTTTTTTTTAAAAAAAGTAAGAAAGAAAACTGTTTTGAGTTGCTTCGAATGTCAAAAAACAGAATGACTGTTCAGTACAAATATGCATGCATAAACTAATGTACACAATTAATATCCGAACACCTCATTCTTTTCTTGTTTTTAAATTATATTTTGGGATGTTGCATACACAGACAAATTCCTTCTGCAGTTAATTATTTAAGAATTAATACTTTAGCTACCTTTCCTTCTCAGAGTTTAAAAAATGGATGTTAAAAAGTTGAAGGTACCCGTGTTTCCCTGAAAATAAGACCCTGTCTTATATATTTTTTTCTGAACCTTGAAATAAGCGCTTGGCCTTATTTTCAGCGAGGTCTTATTATTTTGGGGCGCGTGGAGGAAACCAGAGGAAATGGCAGGGACCGGCTGCACGTGCGTTTAAATATTTTCGGGGAGGGCTTATTTTATTGCATGCACTCAAAAGCCCGATTGGCCTTATTATCAGGGGATGTCTTATTTTAGGGGAAACAGGGTATACCCATTTTAATTCGAAATTTAGCAATAGTAGGCGAAGCTCTTCTTTAGAGAAAATGTGTAGATGTTATACAGATGCAGTCTGTGCGTTCGCATATCTGCAGCAGTTGAACATTACTTCATCCAGATAAAATTTTGCTTTAGGAAAATTCAGCAGCATCTTTATAAATCATGAAAACCTAAGCATATTTATTCAAAAGTAAGTCATGCTGTGCTCAGTGGGATTTGTTTCTGAGCATACATTTATAGGCTTGTACTTATGATCTCTTAAACCACACACACGCGTGCGCACACACAGAGAGACACACACACACACTTGTTAAATTCAAAAAACCAAACCATCTATCTATTTATTTTTTAATTAAAAGTAAAATAATACTTAAAGTCATGTGGCACTTTGAAATGTGTAATTCCTGTTTATATCCATTCCATCCATTTCCTAAATGAATATTCCATTCTACGTCAACTCTATTAAGAAGGGTCCTATTTAAGATTACTGATAGAAGAACCCAATGTTCAGTGCCTCTGATTATAATCTAGAGTTTGACAGCGTGTTTCTTAACGTTGAATTCATAAAGTTCATTTATGGATCAGAGGGCGAAGGTGGTTTGGGTGTGCAAAAGCTGGAGACAAAGGTAAAACTTAGCGATCATTTCAACTTCTTCCAACTTCTTCCAACTTAAGTCTATTATTAAAACAATGGCACAGTCTAAAAAACTCAAACAGAAAATAGCCAACCATTTCAGAAAAGCAGAAATATTATGATTGTATGCCACCCAGAGTTACCCTGAGGGAAGATGGGTGGCCAATAAATTTTACAGACAATAGAATGGAATGGAATGGAATGGAATGGAATAGAAGAATAGAATAGAATAGAATAGAATAGAATAGAATAGAATAGAATAGAATAGAATAGAATAGAATAGAATAGAATAGAATAGAATAGGGAGTAGAGTAGAGTAGGGTAGGGTAGGGTAGGGTAGGGTAGGGTAGGGTAGGGTAGGGTAGGGTAGAATTCTTTATTGGCCAAGTGTGATTGGACACACAAGGAATTTGTCTTTGGTGCATATGCTCTCAGTGTACATAAAAGAAAAGATACGTTCATCAAGAATCATAAGGTACAACACTTAATGATAGTCACAGGGAACAAATAAGCAGTCAGGAAACAATATCAATGTAAATCGTAAGGATACAAGCAACAAAATTACAGTCATACTGTCTATGGAGATTCTCAGTCCTCCAGGTCATGGTTGTCCCAAAGATGCTTTTTCAAGAGCCGAGGAAGCTTCTTGGATGAGAAGCGAAATGTCTTCAAAGAAAAACCAGAAAGTCCAGTTGCCTCTTGAAAAACCACCTTTGGGACAAGAGATTGGAGAGTCATTTGTTCAAAATGGTCTAGGATTTCCTGCTTGAGCAAGGGCTTGGACTCTCCAAGGACCCTTCCAACTCGGTTATTCTGTTATTCCAGATTGTGAATTAATTCCAGATTGATTTGACCGACCAATTGAATGACAGGGTCGGTGAGGAACCTGAATGCAGTTGGAAAAATACTTGTAAGGCAAGAAAAGATGGACTGCAGTTCTGCAGCATATGTGGGTGTAAATCTCTTTGAACCCATCAAAACTTACTTCTGAGTGGATTCGCTTATGGCATCGCTATGCAGCATGTATAATCTTTTGTACTAATTACTTTGAAAGCATTTTCTTTGTGTATGTGTTCAGCAGGAGGGGGACCCAGGAAACCAGTTGGATTTTATTTAATATTCAGATAACTTCTATTCACCTGCTGTTAAACCCAGCATCTATAGTCTTTTTTCCAACACTGATCATTATGTGGAACAGGCTACCTTTAAAACAGAGGTTCTTAAACTTTTTGTGCCATGGATCCCTTTGAGAGTCTGGTGAAACCCAGGGAACCTTCTCATAAAAATGGATTTAATTGCATAAAATAAAATGCATAGCTATAGACTGTATTACAATAGGGACAACGGTGCTCAAATACAGTTATCAGAATGCTAAAAAGAAGCAGAGACGTAATACAGTATATGCGCTGCTTTATAATCCACTAAATCGGTTTAGTGAAAATAAAATTGTAAATTTGTCCCACCCAAGGTCATGAAATTTATCCATGGACACTCTCCCATCCAGGGGACCCAGGATTAAGAACGCCTCCTTTAGTGGTTGGTGGTCTAGTCTCAATCCAACTGGGACACAAGGATGACTAAAATGGTAGCATTTATTATCAGTTATTAATTTATTTACCTGCAATGTATGCATCCATAATTATGTTCATTGCGATCCAGTAAGAACATTGCAAGAAGTTCTACTTAGAGGCTTCATTCTACAACAAAGAAGGGAAACCTTCTCACCTTGGAAGTTCATGTAGCTCCTTCCCTCATATCATTCGTAAAGCTATTAAAACAACACGATCCCGTCTCAAGGTTGACTCAGTCTTCCATCCTTCCGAGGTGGGTAAAATGAGGACGCAGATTGTTGGGGGGAAAGAGGCTGACTCTGTAAATGGCTTACAGAGGGCTGTAAAAGCAGTGTGAAGTGGTATATAAATCTAAGTGCTATTGCTGTTAGCAATATCCCACTGTATAAAAGGCAAATATTTCTCATTATTCTTTTTTATCATATTTATCATACACACACACACACATTTGAAACAGTGGTGGGATTCTACCGATTCAGACCGGTTCGGGGGACCTGGTATCTCCGATGATCAGCTGGTGGCGAACCAGTTCACCCCAGCGATCAGATGGTTCACCCCAGCGATCAGATGGGCCCGCCTCAGATGGGCCTGCCTACCCACGTTATTTTCCTAACTTTACCTCCTCAGCTGATTCACGTGGCAGAGCCGATTGCTGCGTGAATCAGCTGTGTTACTCCTCCGAAGAAACCCGGAAGTGAAGACTTGTTCAAACTGCACACACACAAAGCACGCAATCACCAAACTGGTGGTTAAGCCAGGAGGATCCCACCACCGATTTGAAAGTTGTCACAGTTGGGAAATACTTTTCCAGAAGACTGTAGTGGACAGTTGCATGAAGTCACCAGGAAAGGTTCAAGGTTCAAGTGTGTCTTTATAGTAAAGAAAAAAAAAAAGCATTTAAAAATGGAAAACATTCCTTGCCTTCAGGTCCAGAGTCCGCCAGACATGATGCTAATGTCCTAGTATCCCTTTTCTAACTTTATATCTGCCATAGCATAAAATCTGGATAACCATTTGACTAGGATGGTATAAGGCTGTGATGGTGAACCTATGGCATGTGTGATGGAAGTGGCACACAGAGCCATCTCTGGGCACGCCAACCATCGCCCATTGCTCTTCTGGGTTCTGGTCTTTGCACACACGGGAGTGCTGGAAACTGGAAGATCAACTCCCTGGTGCACGTGCGCATGCTGGGAAGTTGAGTTTCTGGTTTCTGGCATGTGCATGCACGCTGGCCAGCTGGTCTTTGCACATGCACGTGTGCCAGAAACCAGAAGACCATGCGTGCCGGGGAACTACTCTTCCAGTTTCTGGTGCTCCTGTTTGTGCACGCCGGGGAGCTGCTCTTCCGGTTTCCGGTGCTCCCCCACGCTCGTGCATATGCTCCCATTTTGGCACTAAGTGCCGAAAAGGTTCACCAACACTTGTATAAGGTGTCTTGAGCAGAACTTGGATTGAATGCCTCTGGATTTCAGAGGAGTAACTCTCTCTCATTTTCTCCCTCTCCCTCCCTCCCTCCCTCCCTCCCTCCTCCCTCTCCCTCTCCCTCTCTTTCTCCTTGTTTGTGTTCTGTGTGTGATTTCTCACTGCAGCGGTGACTCTCACCTACAAATATAATGAAAGATATGAAAGTATAGTGGACAGCAGTTTCCCCTGGGAATTCATTATAGTTAACAAGCGAGCAATCATTATCTTGCATTACCTGCATATCCTCAATATGGCCAGTTGCCCCCCTATGACATTTTATCGGCTAGGTTTATGTTAAGCTATAGTATGATTTGTTTAGCTTAGGCTTACCAGGTTACATGAATCATCTACCAGGTTTGGGTGTGGTATAAATTCAATAAAATGTGGCTAAACGAACAGTGGTTAGACATAATCAGAAGACCCACTTATTTTCTAGGAATTGTTCCAGTTGCCTTTTGCAACCAACTAAATCTGCGGCCATTGTACGTGCTGAACTCTCTTGCATGAATTGTAGGCGGTTCTTTTTTCAAGCCCTTCTTTTTTTTGTCTCATTGACTTCTCCTGCCAGTCAATTCTGTTAAATGACCCCAAGGGCCAATTTGATGCAGTAGATCTGTTACGTGTCGTTCTGAAGTCAGCTTCTATCTCTGTTCATCAGTTTCCCATCCAGCCGTACCCTCCAGATGCTTTGTCCTTGTGCTTCCCTCTCATTTGATGTGGACAGATAACACCTCTGCATCCACATGGGAAGCAACTGAAAAGTTTACCTCTCTCACACACAAAACACACAGAGCATAATTAGACCTCTGCACCTGCCTCATTTCTCCCGTGTCTTTGTTCATCGGTATACAGATCAAAAATCCAAACCGTAAGGGCAAGTTGATCTTTTCAGTTTCTCCCCCTCCTCATCTTTTTCCTTTCCCCCACTCAATGCGCTAATGTCACAAGAACAAACCACAGGATGAGTTGATCCTGGGAAACTGGAAGTAACTCATTGGGGATGATTTATTTATTTAGCGTATGGTTGGTCACATACAGTATTAAAACACTTCATTTTTACAGGTTAAAAACAATAAAAACAATAAAAAAGCAGTAAGAAAACCTAAAAGGAAAACAGAAATAACATTTCAAAGTTTAATGTCGAGTTTGGAGATCCAGTCAGTAGCTGCCATTGTTATGCAGAGGAAGTCCCTAGAATCTCCTGGATAACTTCTGTTAGGGCATTCCCTCACTATATACTGGAGGGGCCCCGCAATCACATTGTGCTGAAGGTGTCTTTCCCCATTTATACAGGGAGTCAGCACACACCCCATGAGTTGTTCTAATTCTATTATATGTCACCCATATGTGTCGGGGTAGGCTAAATCCTGGAGGTATACTATACTAGGACTGATATGCTCGGAGACATCTTGGGGGGAACAGCTATTCCACGCCTCCATCCACTTTTGTGTGATGTTCTGATCATCGGCCATCAACTTACGCACTGTCAAGATTGGTGGATTTCTTGACTTTAATCGGCATCTTAAGAGATCAGGAATGTATCCATGTATGGGTAGAGAGGAATTTAACAGGATCTTACTATACTCCCGAATGAGAGCTTCTTGTCGTCGTAAGTGCGGGGGGAGTATGTGGCTAAAAACTGGTAACCAGTAACTAGGTGTAGATTTTATGCACCCAGTAATTAGCCTCATCGTATGGTTAAGTTGAACATCAATAAGAGCTGTTTATCCATACAGGTGCACAGTATTCCGCTGCAGAGTAGCAAACCCCGAGGGCTGCACATCGGAGAGTTGGGGCTGAAGCTCCCCAAGTTGTTCCGCATAGCTTTTGTAGGATGTTATTTCTGCTGTTAACCTTGGCAGCCATATTCTGGATATGTTTCTTAAAGGACAGGGTCCTGTCTAAGGTGATGAAAAACACCAGTATACCAAACACAGTGTGAAGTTTGCGTTCCTTCCACAGCAAGTGACCTTTGTGGGTCGTATACTTTGCTTGCTTCAGCACGTGGAATACCAATTAAATGTCCTGCATAGAAACACTGGTGGGATGTAATATTACCTTGGTCCTGACCAGGGGTGAAATGCTCCCGGTTCGGACCGGATCGCCCGATCCGGTAACGATGGCGGCGGGTGGTTCGGAGAACCAGTAGCAAAAATCCCTGTGCCCCCCACCACCACCATGCCCAGCTGAGCCGCACGATCATCAGAGGCTTTTTTTTTTACTTTTCAAAGCATTTTTTCTACAACCTCTTCAGCCAAAAAAATGCTTTTAAAAGTTAAAAAAAAAAAAGCCTTTGATGATCGCACAGCTCAACTGGGATCGTCAGAGGCTTTTCAAAGCACTTTTTTCTGCAACCTCTTGGCCGAAGAGGTGGTAAAAAAAAAATGCTTTGAAAAGTCTCTGACGATCCCAGCTGAGTTGCCTGATCAGCAGAGAGGCTTTTCAAAGCATTAGAAAAAATGCTTTGAAAAGTTTTTTTTTAAAAAAAGTTGGCCATGCCCACCCAGTCACATTACCCCACACACACACCAAGCCATGCCCACAGGACCGGTAGTAACAAATTTTACATTTCACCCCTGTCCTGACCAATGGTGATGCTTTAGATCAGGTGTACAAAACGTGTTATCTCGAAACCAGCATTTTTCCAACCTTGGCAAACTTTAAGATGTGGGGACTTCAAGATGCAGAATTTCTCAACTGGCATGCTGGCTGGGGAATTCTGGAAGTTGAAGTCCACATCTTGTAGAGTTGCCAAGTTTGAAAAACACTGTTCTAGACCTTACACACACTAAGGAGGAGAAAGTTGTGAGGAAACCCCCCCCCTCAGCCTTCTGTCTTCCCTCTTGCATATCGTTGCTGCTGCTTTTCCGCTTCCTTCCTTTTTGTTACCCATGATTTGTTTACAATAATTGTCAAGTTATCACATAATCAAAATTGTAAAATGTAAAGAATAACAGAGTTGGAAGGGATCTAGTAGGTCATCTAGTCCAACTTCTTGCTCAAGCAGGAGACCTTATAGCATTTCTGACAAGTGGCTGCTCAGTCTCTTTGTCAGGCCTGGAAACCATCTTTTGTATTAGGCCTTCAGACCTGCCACATTTACTATTGTGGGAAACTGGGAGAGGGCGGTTGTGTGGAGTGCGGGTGATATATAGTCATAATAACATTCCTTTCTCAAGAAGTCAAGGCCATATTGCCCTGCACCTGGGAGGCTGGACCTGGGAGTCATCTCCAGTTGGGACAATGTCTAATTGGACCATGTAATGGACTTGTGCATGTTGGGCAGGGACTTGAACTTTTCTTTTTTGGGTGGTGTTACTTGGAACCCTGACATTCTTCTTGAAAACTCCAAGTTCTTGAAAACCTCCAGTGATGAAGCACCAACAACTTCTGAAAGCAAGCTGTTTCATTGGCCGACTGTTCTTCCTATCAGAAAAATTCTCCTTATTTCTAGGTTAAATCTCTCCTTGTTCAGTTTCCATCCATTGTTCCTTGTCTGGCCTTCAGGTGCTTTGGAAAATAGCTTGACCCTTTCCTCTCTGTGGCAGCCCCTCAAATATTGGAAGACTGCTATCATGTCTCCCCTGGTCCTTCTCTTCACTAGACTAGCCATTCCCAGTTCCATTTAAATGGAATGGACCCACACACACACACAAAACAAAACCCATCTCACCAATAACCCTTGTTTTCTTCTTCGTTTGGATTGTTCCTATGCAATATATCTAAGCAAACATTTGTTCCACTGATCATTTCTGGGCAAAAGACATGAATCCCTAGACTGCAAAAAAAGAAAAAAAAGAAGAAAAAAAAAACCCCACAGAGGCAGCTGTTGATCATTACGTAGAGTCATCTTGCTTAAGCAAACCACTGTTGGAAGATTTCTTGGGGAAATGGCCTTGGCTTATAATGCAACTCAGTGTAATGAAAGCAAAGCCGTTGAAATTAGAGCATTCCTTTTTTAGAGCATATTTATTGTGCAACTGCATCCTTGCTTCTTTCCTCAGTCATTTAGCGAGTTTCTGTTGATTATAGATAATGTAGAGTTGTAATTATGTGTATGCTTATTTGTTGCTTGTATCCAAAAATAATCTGCCCTGGCTGAATGGGTTGTAATGGATCTTGAACCAGAGTTTTCTCCCTCAAGCATGTGAGCTAAGAAAAAAATTCTTACTGTAGAGTCTTGTACATAGTGTTTTCTCTGCATCCTGGTACAGTATTTGAGAGGAGACTTGGAGGTCTGAAGGTGCCACTTTCATGAACATGGAGTGGAATGACATATTTGCTTGAGAGAAATTCAGATGCAAAAGCTCATTTAGCCATTAAAGTCAATGGCCCGGCTGAAATGCCACAATATGCCTCTTCGTTGATGAGTTTTAAGCTAGTCACAATGCCAAATATCATACCTACATGTTGAGTTCATTTTTAATTTATAGTTATACTTTTTTTCTACATTTACGTCCGGCCTTTCTTCTGGATGTTCAAGGAGATTCATAGAAAGATCTCTTTTCATTGGCCCATCGTATAACAATTTTGAGAGGTAGGGTGGATGGAAAGACAGTTGAGTAGGCTAAAGTCAACAAATGAACTTCCACAACTGGGGATAGACTTGAACTTGAGTCTCTCAATCCTGCTCCAATACCATTCAGCATTGCAGGCTAATTCTGCCAACTGCCAGCAGTTCAATCCTGATTGGCTCAAGGTTGACTCAGCCTTCCATCCTTCCAGGATCAGTAAAATGAGGACCCAGTTTGTTGGGGGCCAATATGCTGACCTTGTAAACCACTTAGAGAGATTTATAAAGCACTATGAGGTGGTATATAAGTCTAAGTGCTACTGCTATTGCTATTAACTACAAATCCTGGTCCAGTAACTTAACCACTATAACTCACAAAATTTGTGTTTGAAACAGATGTCTTGGTGATTCCTGGATGATAGAGAGCAGTCCTAAATTTGTCTTACATGGAGAGAGATTTACTTCTCATATCTGAAGAGGAAACATGTCCAATAATTATGAAGGCCATAGAAAGGAAATATCAAATAACTGGTCAGGAATTCCAGTCTCAGCGCTATGATATCACTGTGAAAGATATCAAATATTGGAATGATCAGATATTCAAATAAAAACAACTGTTATTAGCAAAGTGCAAAACCGATCATTTCCTGGAATTGTAAATTGGAGGATTGTCTGGGAAATGTGGGCTAAACTGAAAAATTTCAACAGCATTCTGGAAGATGGCAATGGCAACATTGCCAAGATTTGGGCATGGATTTGACCTCTTCAAATCAAGCTCAACCCAACTGTGATTTGACCCAATTACTGGTCAAAAACAGGGCAGCGAAATAAAACTTCTGGTATAGACGATGAGCTTCTCCAATGTACTGTCTGTTGATGTGCTGATGTTTTCCAAGCCAATAACTAGATATAAATGTTTATGGAGAATAAAAATAGAGTTTAAATAAATCTTAATGCATCTGCTATTTTTAACTCGACTTTCTCTTGCTCTGTTTCTCGGCTTCCAGTTCAAAATGCTTTTTTCCCCCCTTCACTCTCCGCCTCCTCTTTTCCAAACTTACACATGGCTACTCCTTTACGATTTTATTTCTTCATCTTCCCCATCAAAGCTATGGTAGTCTATAGAAAGCAAATTAGGAATGCATTATTTTCCATGAAAAAAGTCTTAGTGCGACTTATAATTCTATTTTTTTTCCTAGTGCGTGGAATAACATAAATCAAAAGAAGCAATAGTCTACCTTGTGTTTTGACTACTCTGACCCTCTTCAACCCCTGCCAATTTTTATCTCATTTTTGTTTAACTTTGTACATCAGAGTTTAATTTTAAAGCTGGTCCAGAAGACAGTGATGTATAGGTTACATCAAGTATAGCTTAAATTACCCTCTCCCCAGTGATTTGAAGCTGGAGGGGGGGGGTCACTCCTGCAATGGGATATCAGTGTGAAAAAAAGGAATGGACAATACCTGCCCCCTGAACTGACCCATCTTTTGCTACGAAAAATATTTTTTGCCAAGCTATCATTTATTGGTTGTTTTTAGATTTTAAAAGACCTGTTCAACTTTTGCTGAAGTTTGTCCCATATATATATATATTTGGATGGAGGATAGAGAGATAGAAGATAGATAGATAGATAGATAGATAGATAGATAGATAGATAGATAGATAGATAGATAGGAGAGAGAGACAGAGAGAGAGATGGAAAAACAATACACTGTTTTTCTATTTTGTGATTTTGGTTTCAATGGGTTGGCAAAAATCAGAATATTTCATGGATGACCCTTGCTAATTTGAAAATGGAACATTCTGGCATTAAGGTAATGGTGAAGGTTCCCCTTACACATATGTGCTAGTCGTTCCTGACTCTAGGAGCTCATCTCTGTTTCAAAGGCAAAGAGCCAGCACTGTCCAAAGACGTCTCCGTGGTCATGTGGCCACATGTCTAAATGCCAAAGGCACACGGAACGCTGTTACCTTCCCACCAAAGGTGGTCCCTATTTTTCTACTTGCATTTTTACGTGCTTTTGAACAGCTAGGTTGGCAGACGCTGGGACACATAAGACGCTGGAACTCACTCCGTTACATGGCACTAGGGATTCAAACCACTGAACTGCTGACCTTCTGATCGACAAGCTCAGCGTCATAGCCACTGAGCCACCGCGTCTCTTATTCTATTCTATTCTATTCTATTCTATTCTATTCTATTCTATTCTATTCTATTCTATTCTATTCTATTCTCTATTCCGGCATTAGAATCTGCTTAATTTGATGTTTAGTTTGTTAAAGGTACCCATGCTTTTTCTCAAGAAGGGGCTTCATGGAAAGATGAATGCAATGAGTATTGTACCTCTGAGCACCCTTTGGAATTTTAGCATTGTCCTGTCTCATTAGCTGCATGAACGAATGTTACATATTTTTGTCCCTCTGACACTTACTTGAGAGACCTTTTTCCTAATTCTCCTGCAATATATTTGATGCTTTTTTCCCCTTGTTTTTCTGTTGACTTTTAAACATCTATAGCCAAATTTTAATTAAGCCTACTCTCTGGATGCCTGAACTCTGAATAAGAAAAGACACTCTAGCTTTATTTCCAGGGGATTAATTGTATCAATTTAAGTCTCTTTTTCTGATCTCTGCTATCACAGCAACTTAAAAAAAAAATTTTTTTTTTCAATACCATCAAGTGCACCTAGTGCAAAATGTAGAATGGTATATGTGAGGTCAAAATCTATTCCACTGAAGTCTATTTTTTAGCATTACCAGGAATAATGTACACATGTTATTGTTTATTCCTGCAAGACTTGCATTCCATAAGTATATGCTATGCCGTTTTATCTTTATTAGCATTATCTTGGCTATATATTTGCACATATATGTTCTCATAAACATATGCTCACATCCATTGTCCAAATAACACTTTCTTGCTGCTTCCATCTTTGGCTGTGTTGACAAAAGTGTAATGTCCAGATTTTAGGAAGTAATATATTAGTGGTATGCAGAGGTGGGTTTCAGCAGGTTCTGACCAGTTCTGGAGAACCGGTAGCGGAAATTTTGAGTAGTTCGGAGAACCGATAGTAAAAATTCTGACTGGCCCCGCCCCCATCTATTCTCTGCCTCCCAAATCCCAGCTGATCGGGAGGAAATGGGGATTTTGCAGTAACCTTCCCCTGGAGTGGGTTGGGAATGGAGATTTTACAGTATCTTTCCCCTGCCACGTCCACCAAGCCACGCCCACCAAACCACAGCCACAGAACCAGTAGTAAAAAAATTTGAAACCCACCACTGGTGGTATGTCTGCAACTAGTAAGCGAACAACATAAATAATGTGTTCATTTCTTTTTTAAGAAAGTGATTGAGAGAGATTGGGCAGGGAAGACTGAGTTCATCTCCAGGAGAAAGCCCTAATTTAAATTAGAACTGGGCACCCATTTCAAAGTTCTTCATTAAATGTGGTAGGGAGGTTTTCCACATTTCTCCAAGAAAAGGAGAAATCATCTAACAAGGACAGGTATATTGGTTGGAAAGAAATGAGGGGAATTTGCTCTTGGCCATTCCAGGTTTCAGAACTTCTCCGAGGCAGCCAGGCCAGGGGTGAGTTCTACTTACCTTTACTACCGGTTTGCAACTGGACTGCGTGCGCATGCGCAGATCACCCATGATGACGTCGTGGCGGGTGGGCGGAGCCTCCCACCGGTTTTACTACCGGTTCTATAGAACCGGACAGAACCGGGAGCAACCCATCTCTGAGCCAGGCCAATCCTTCTCTATATACCTTTGACAGGTAAAGTGGTTCTGCGGCTTCCTATAAAGATTGCCTCCAACATTATTGTATGCATGCTCCATTTGGCAACCCTACCAGCTGCACTTCATGTTTCTGCAGAGTTGAGAACCTCAGCAGAAAGGCAGTGATGCAAAAATGGGTTGAGATAGGTCACCCATGGCCGGAATTTTATGCTGCCCCCTCCCTGGTTTTATAATGGGAGACAATTTGGGAAAACCTTTTCTAAAATGTTTTTTTTTTGTTGTTGTTGTTGTTGTTAGATTTTTCACTATGGCGTGTGCATGATTTTTGCTTCAAAGCATCGAAAAGTCTATTGCTGTTTTGTGATCACTTTACTCAGAGTGGGTTCTCAAATTGAAAAAACAAAACAAAAACAGGTTTGGTAACAGCATCTTCAGCTGGGGTTTCAGGTTGCCCCTCAAATGTACAAGATGCATGTTGAATTGTTAAGTTGTCAAATTCTGGGGAATGTTCTGTAACTTCAAGAATTGGATGTGGGGGGATAGAATGTTGATAATGTTGTAGGGGCCATTTCTGAAAACACCAAAGTGGGACAACCAATAAATAAATTTAAAAATGTACTAAAGGTAAAGGTAAAGGTTCCCCTCGCACATACGTGCTAGTCGTTCCCGACTCTAGGGGGCGGTGCTCATCTCTGTTTCTAAGCTGAAGAGCCAGCGCTGTCCGAAGATGTATTCTGAAGGAGATAACTATTAGTCCAATGCAAAGTTCTCTTTCAGTTATTCTACTCAAAGAATTCAACTAAATTGCTTTGTGCATAGGAAGGAAGGAAGGAAGGAAGGAAGGAAGGAAGGGACGGAGGGAGGGAGGGAGGGAGGAAAGAAGGAAGAAAGGAAGGAAG